>NC_049981.1:23140211-23176339 GCF_000003815.2 Branchiostoma floridae | reverse complement strand
TTGTCATTCCAGATCAGAGGCTTAAAGTGAGACAGTTTCAACTCATAGTACTTCTTCACAGACGTCTGGAGCACTTCTGGAATAGAAGGGACACTGTCAGATTTCAAACCTTAACTTAGTAAGAACCTATAGCTAAACTAGACAAAGTTAAGACAACAATGTCATCATTATATATCAAAGGTTAGAGGTTTGAAGTCTGGTACTTGTACACAACTTTTTGGAGGTTTCCTCATTCTACAATGGAGAGTACTGTTACTGATAGATTTAAGAAGCTCACCAGCTATTGTCTTCCATCAGAGCATTAGGACTTGGTCTGGATAATAGTTAGCTAACATACATATCATTAAATCTAAAATTAAACTAAGTGCAGCGCACCTCAGAGGATGACAAATGATGATGATGAGAATACATATCATTAAATCTAAAATTAAACTGTACGTCACAAAACCTAGCCTGGCAAAATAATCTTATATAATACTAATAGATGAAATTTCCCATCATTCCTGATTGGAATTCTGAAAATTCCCACCTGTCAATGAAGAAGACTCTGTTCCTATAGCCCCAACTGGAACTGGAAAGGGCACATCTGGAAGTGGACAGAGAAGCATCAAATGGAAGATGTTAAAAAAAATAACTCTCTAAACTTAAGGGATATTAGAGACCAGAAAAATGCAAGTTTTTCAACCCTTAGAATTTCACTGTGATTTAATCGCAAAAAAAAAACTTTATTCCTGTGTGTGCTCCTCCCTTTAAAACAATGACATAAACCATAAGCAAGACCTCTGTGAAAATGAAAGCGCCCCAGATGACAAAATGCTATCACTGAGAATGAATTTGAATGAATTTTATTGCTCAACGATCGCACAAGGTACAATGTATGGCAACTAACAACAACTAATAGCTATACAGACAATAGTATTACGAGGCTACATACAGAACAACAAAATATTATCGATAATAGTACAGTCATGTATGAATGATCTGGTCTCGCATTTGGAATACATTATAAAGAAACTGACCTACGTAGACGGATATATGAGATGAACACGTTAGCAGTGTATGGAAGATATCGTTCTTTGTACCAGTAAGAGAGTAGTGAGTTTTGGTTCTAATATTCTTAAACAATGTTTCTCTCTCTTTATCGTAGGTAGGACATTTCATAACAAAGTGGAGTTCATCTTCGATATTTTCATGACATGTAGGACACAGTCTCTGAGTGGCTGGTGTGTTACGGTGACGACCTTTTTCTATTTCTAAACAATGTGCACTAATTCTCAATTTTGTAATGCTGTATGTAAATGGTCTATTTTGAATTGATGTGAGATATTCTTCTAAGCCAAAGTGTTTTTTGATTTTTGAATACGTTTGGAGTTTGCTGGTGCTTTTGAGTTGTTCCCTCCAGCCAGAAAGAAACGTGTCTTTAAGACGCTCTTTAAATAAGTTTCCAAAATGCTTGGCATTAACAGCGGGGTTGAGCCAAACATTTTGGAACCCATGTCGGCATAATATGTCCTGAACGTGAGTAGCCCAGTCATGTCCTTCTTCGACTGAAGTGTCGTAAGCCTTTTTAACAATCCTGTCATTTGGTAGAGTATGCAATCTTAGCCAGTATTTAATCAGATGTGTTTGATTGTCAACGAAAAGAGGAAATACTCCTAATTCACCTCTTACGGCAGCATTGACAGAACTTTTCGGTACATGAAGTAAAATTTTGTAGAAGTTTAGAAGGACGTATTCTAAGTCAGGTATTTCATATGAGATTTTTGGTTGTTCTATTGTTATATTCTGGTTCCTAAACAAAGTGTCTGACTGGTATATCACGTTCTGTTTGTCACTATATTTCTTGAATCGAACAAGAATGGGACGAGTGTAAATAGCCGAGGCTTCTGATATATTTCCCAACCGGGAAACTCTAAGCATATCAACTTCTGATCCCAATATAGGGCTGAGGACTGTGGCTATAGATGTTCTGGTTGTTGCATTTTGACATTCGGGAATCCCTTTGAATATTAGATCTCTACATTGTGCATTTACACTAGTGAGCTCACTACAATAAAGTAGGATAGGTTTAACCAGGCTGTTAAACAGATCAATAGCTAGGGGAATCGAAGGGTTGGAATTAGATGATAAGAATGATTTCAATTTGAACGAGGCCCGTAGTGCTTTCAATCTTAACTGTTTGATGGCTCGACTAAAAGATCCTGAAGGCGTTATGTCTACTCCTAAGTAAGTATAAAAGTTAGTTATCTCTATAGTTTGACCCTGAGATTTGAAAGGTGAGTGTTTGTTACTGACTGTCCGTCCATTTTTTGAAAAGATCATTACTTTCGTTTTGTTCTTATTAACTGATAATTTCCACAGAGAGCAAAATTGGTCCAGTGCCCTCAAGCATTCTTTTAGGCCTGCTTCTGATTTCGATACAAGTACAAGATCATCAGCCCAGAATATACTGTTTACAGGAGTATCTTTTAAGAAAAGGGAATCACAAGATATTGGATTTAATAGGGCCGGGAAATCGTTAATGTAAAGGTTAAAAAGGAGGGGACTTATGTTACAACCTTGTCTCACCCCGCAGAATGACTGGAAGTATGGTGACATGCCGTGTGGGGTTTTAACGCAATATTCTATGTTGTGATACATTGATTTTATTAGTTTAAAGAAGTTACCTCCTATCCCTAAAGAAAGAAGTTTATAGAATAGTCCGTTTCGCCATACCGAATCAAAAGCTTTTCGGAAATCCACGAAACATGTATATAGCTTACCCCCAGGTTTGGTTGTCTGTTGGTCGATTAACGTTTTGAGGACAAAAACGTTATCGCTTGTTCTGAAATCTTTTCTAAAACCGGATTGAAAGGGTGATATTAGATTTGAGCTTTCAAGAAAATGTTGTAAACGTTTGTTCAAGATAAAAGTAAATAATTTGCCGACACAGCTAGAAATAGCTATTCCTCGGTAATTACTAGGATTTGATGGTTCTCCACTTTTATATATTGGAACTAGGGTGCTCTGGCTCCACTGGTGGGGAAAATGTCCGGACTGTAAGAATATGTTGAACATTTTTTTGAAGGGTTGTGTAAGTTGGGGTGCGCCATATTTCAACATTTCGTTAATTATTGAGTCGGTTCCGCTAGACTTGTTGCTTTTTAAACTAGATAGGGCGTTTTGGATTTCCTCTTCAGTAATTGCGAAGTCTAGCGGGTTATCAGTTTCATGCTCAAGAGATTTGATTATTTTATCGGTGTGTTCTTTTTCTTTTGTATCTACTGCGGTGTTTGCATTAATTGTTTTGAAATGGTTAAGCCATTCGCTAGTTGAAATTTGGTCCCCTATCTCAGTCTTGGTTCCATTTTCTAAGTTTCGTAGATTATTGATTTCTTTCCAGAATGATTTAGGTTCTGTCTTAGCTAGTTTGGATAAGAATGTCATTTTCCCTTCATTATGTTGTTTTTTTCTCTTTTTTATCAGTTTCTTATACTCCTTGACTTTGTATACATAATTTTGTCTTTTGTCTTGTCGCCATGGACATTTTCTAATTTCCGCGGCAAGGACTCGCATTCTTGACTTTAAATCCCGACACTGTTGGTCGTACCACGGTTTATTTAAAGGTTTCTTTTTTCGCTTCAAGACTCGAATAGATTTTAGTGACAAGTCAGCTGTTATTTTGATGATGTTATTAAAGTCTTCAACAACATGTTTTGTTTGGCTGGCAGTGTACGATTTTGATATAAACTGTTGTATGGCGTTTTTTGTCTGTGAGGAACGAAGGGCCTCCTGGAATTTTTCACATGACGTTTCTTCCCAGATATATCTTTTGGGGAATGAATTAGTTTTTTCGTTTGTTTCGTGTCTAAAATTTGAATGATTTGTTTTAAGGGAGACTGAAATTTGACAATGATCAGACATCCAGGTTGGGTCGTGAACTTTGAAATACTGTATATAACATGTTCTCAGTTAAAAACAGAAATTCTATCAACACGATGTGTGGAGTTTCCACACGATGTGTGGAGTTCTCTCACGATGTGTGGAGATTCCCCACGTCGTGTGGAAACTTGCACACATTGTGTGGAGTCTCCACACGTCGTGTGGAAACTCCACACATTGTGTGGAAACCTGCACACATCGTGTGGAAACCCCACACATCGTGTGGAAACTCCACACATCGTGTGGAAACTCCACACATCGTGTGGAAACTGCAATCTGTCCTATGGCGATTGATGAGCAGCACGTGACGCTTGTCCGTGGAAACAGCCCCCGTGACGCACAGCGGCATTACGTGTCAGGTGTTGCCTCCAGGGTTGGGCGTACGACAGACATTGGGCAGTTTGCGGCATCACTGAATGTGCCGATGTCATAGGCAGCCCACTTTCGCTTTGCAGTAGGTCAGGGGTCATATGCGAATGCCTGAGACCTTTCCCACCCTTGATTCAACCCACGCCACACTCGTCTGGTCACCAGGGTTCACGGCTGTGCGCTGCAGTGTGATGTGTTGTGGTGCGCCATGAGAGTCGCAGTGGGTTTGTGTGAACCGAAAACTATCCTAGGCTACTGTCCTAGGGGAATCATCATATGTCGCGCAAATTCCCTCCTATGAACCGGTCGTAGTATGTTCTACCTTCGGTCTTTTGTATGTTCTACATGTAACGTTAGGTATAATCCATCAAAAGAGTGCTGTATTTAACTAAACATTCAGTAGACCTATAGATACATGCCAGGTATCCTGACATTCCTAATAACTCCATCTCTTGTCTAGATTTCATCTGCTTCTAACAGGTATTTTAGGTAATACAAAATCTAACACAAAAGGAGGATAGTCGTGACACCAAGAAATTTGATATTTTTGTGTAGCCTCTTATTCTTGTCTAGGACTGAACTAATCTTTGAACTCTTTCCATGCAATCACAAATAACACTCCATTGACACAATACTTTCACAAGGGAAACATATTTTGACAAATGCAATAAAGTGATTTAAAACCATGTTTCTAAATGATCCCTCCAAAATTTAAAGTTCTAAGGCAGTCCCAATAAGTGGCTCACAGTTTCTATTTCGTCATTTCAGTTAGCTTAGAAAGTAATCATAGGGGCAGGAGACAAGAAACACTCTTGTTTTGTGTTCCTTGGTGATCTTTGATATCTTGTTTAGTACTCCTTAGAAAGGATGAATGCAAAGCAAAAAAGATTTGTACAGCAATGTAAGCTGTCCATAATGTTACAGCATTGTAAAATAAATGTGAAATACATCATTGCTGCTTTCTTTTCAGAGAATTTGGAGCCCTAAAAAAGTAAAGATTTTGTTTCCAAGCTGGTCTACAGGCTAATCTGGCCTCCCATGGAGAAAGAATCATCTTGTCCCTGTTAGTGCTGTCATTAGTAATTGGCCATGAAATTAGGCTAATCTCTTAAGTACACAATGTTCTCTGGGGGCTGGATCTAGAAACCTGTCCCTGGGGTAACATCATATATTCCAAGCACCACCAACTGGAACTGTCTGTACTACTCCTGTGCGGCGATTGGTAGCAGATGTTCAAGGCAGAGCCACGCCCAGCCATGACATACTGGACATGGTGTATCAGATATCATTGCTATGTATTCAAGATCTAATCTGCAGAATGTTGGTAAAAAAAACTTCTGACCAGACAGGTTTCTCTGACATCCACCACCAGTATACCCCAATTTGGGGTGAAGAGCTGGGCTGCTCAAAACATTACAATCTTTCACCCCAAGATCTGCTGGAGATCTGAAGAGCTGGGCTGCTCAAAACATTACAATCTTTCACCCCAAGATCTGCTTGGAGATCTGTTTTAGCTTCTGCCCTCCGAAGTCTAAGTTTGTATAGAAGCTGATCATAATAATAATAATAATAATGATAATCATCTGGTGTATTTTGCCAGCCAGTAGGTACCCCAAGTATTGAGTAATGATGCTGTTTAACGTGGTCGAGGCACCTCCTCGAGCACGGGACCCCCGTTTTACGTCCCTCCCGGAAGACGATTTCGTGGAAAACTTTGTGAGGCTACAGCAATCCGGACGTCCTTGGGTGGGGTCTCCCATCCAAGCACTGTCCGGACCGCGAGTTGCTTAACTTCCGAGATCGAGGGATCGGGTGTACCAACGTGCCACGTGGCCGTAGCTGAAAGGAGTGGATAAAAACAGGACAAAGGCTTCCCACAGATAGAATCCAGTTTCCCAAAACTGTATACTACCACTACACTATTATGGGACAACTGTACAAAGGAAATCTTCATTCTCTCCCCTCACCCATTTTCTCCATCATGGTCCATCATGTGTTTAGAATCCATGCAAGAGTCAACGTTTGATTACATCTGCTTATCCTTAAAAGTTTTTTTCCAGACTCTGTGAGACTCCATCAATTACAAAATATAGTTAGTGTGTCTGCACATGTCTAAAATGCATTTGACATCATCAAGTTATTGTGACAAAGTAAAGAAGAAATTTAATTCTGTACAAGGTACAGTATTCAGTTTATTCTGTAAACACAGGGAATAGCCATCCTGGTGTACTCTCCAAGCAGAGGTTAGGCTCCGGTTGTTTTTACGTCTTTTTTTAGTCGCTTTTATAGGCCTTTCTATTTTGTATTGTTTCTTGAAGTCCGCCAGCCAAAGTTAGGTTTTGACAATACAAGATACAATACAAAACAGAAAGCCTGATAAAAACGACTAAAAAAAATGTAAAAAAAAACAACCAGAGCCAAACCTCTGCTTGGAGAGTAATCCTGATGTTCCCAATTAGGAAACCAGCAGGGGATTCTCAGGCCATCCACCAGAGTGGCCAAACCAGGTCAAAGAAAGGTTACCATACAGCTGGGTGTATTATGTTTCATACACTATGTCCCTCCAAGCCCTATCACTGTAATACTGTTTATCTTTCATAGAATGTATAAAGGATAATTTTTATACAATACATGTGAATGTATGTGTGAAAAAAAAAAATCGGATATGTCCCTTTATTCACTCATGTTGGTTTAACCATTACATGTTTTTGCAATGGAAAGTCTGAAAACAAATTATGAATGCATAGTTCAACTGGAAGTTTGTTTGTTTGTTCTAGACTGTCACCACCGTTTTCGTATGGACACTCGGACTCTAGTTTGTTGGTAGCATTAACGTTTGTTACGGATAGTAGTCTCTTTTTACCTAATGTACAATATATGATGATCTTTCAGTAATGACTGGTTACAGAGTAAACAGGGATTTCTAACAAGGGAAAAGGGGATATATGATGGATTTCCTGATAAGTATTTAGATGTGCCCACAAGTGACCTAGTTACAGAGGAAAGACTCAATAGTGGGGAGTCCAGGACAGTAGAGGGCAATGACCCCTAATTGACGGCTGCGCAGAAGGTCCCCGGTGAGTCCCCACAGGATTGATTTTTAAAAGTATCAGAAGATGTGTTTTTCTTTGGAAATGTTGGCATCTTGGAGCTGTATTCTACAGGTAAGGGTTGTAGGTTTTTTATTATGTCGAAAAAAACAGACTTTTAAGCCTGTTTTGGGTGTCTGGAACACTAGAAAGAAGTTTGTTATGTAGCTGTCATTGTAGTGCCAGATGGGGTCAAAGGTCACCGAGTTGCGTTTGGATGCAAATCACCGGTCAGAAAGTTCCGAAAAGTTGAGAATGGACATTTTAGAAGCCGGGCTACCCTCTCAATGTTAGTTTTTCGAGAACGAAACGTCAGGTAGGTGACTTTTGACAGCTTCTATTTGCCATTAAATGCATTATAAGGATAGGGAAGACATGATTGGTGGTCACTGCTCTGCCATGTTCGGCAGGGTAGTCAAGTTCAAAATTAGCAGGTGTCAAGACACTTCAAGTGATGCGGGAAGGGTTGTCAAGCATTGTCACAAGTTTTAAAGACTTCACGGAGACCCTACTCCAAGGATTGGTCCCCAGGGAGCACAGGTGTCAGGAGGGATGTGGTAAGGTTTGTGGCTTTGGTTAGACTTCATATTGTTTAGCAAAAAGTGGCACAAACAGGGGAAAATGGTAAAATCTGCTCACCCTGTCATAAGGGGACTACTCTCCATCAGTTTAGACACCAAAATTTGTATCTAAATGCTGTTAGACCACACTTTGGAGCAGATGATGAGAGTGCATAGAATGAGGGGGGGGGGGGGGGTAGGTGTGTCCTTTGGGGCTTATATATCATTGGGGGCCAATATGTTCCCAAAAATTGGTTATATGGGCAAAAGAAAGGCTTTACCTGACTCAACTGACTGAAATTTCTTGAGAAATTCTGCCATATTAGTGGTTTTGGTCCTGATTTCTTACTTTCTGTACCTTTTATTGATAATGTAATATGCACTCTCATAAAATGCTTCAAAGTCTAACCTGGCAGCTTTTCAATACAACTTTAGGTGTGTAAATGGTGGGAGAATACTTTCCTTATGCTAGAAAGATCAGCTTTTAACTTTTTCTTCAGTTTGTGTCACTTTTTGGTTAATGCTATGGAGCCTATCAAATGCCTCAAACCACTGCCAAAGCCTTGAGGAAAGTCCTCTGACACCTGCCATGAGATCCATTCCCCTGGGAGCATTCTTGGTCAGAAAGCTTTGAAACTTGGGATAATGTTTGAAAACTCTTACTCGCATCATGCGAAATGATTGAAACTTGTCAATTCTCAAGTTCGGGCCCCTACAAGGGCAATGACCCCTAATTGACGGCTGCGCAGAAGGTCCCCGGTGAGTCCCCACAGGATTGATTTTTAAAAGTATCAGAAGATGTGTTTTTCTTTGGAAATGTTGGCATCTTGGAGCTGTATTCTACAGGTAAGGGTTGTAGGTTTTTTATTATGTCGAAAAAAACAGACTTTTAAGCCTGTTTTGGGTGTCTGGAACACTAGAAAGAAGTTTGTTATGTAGCTGTCATTGTAGTGCCAGATGGGGTCAAAGGTCACCGAGTTGCGTTTGGATGCAAATCACCGGTCAGAAAGTTCCGAAAAGTTGAGAATGGACATTTTAGAAGCCGGGCTACCCTCTCAATGTTAGTTTTTCGAGAACGAAACGTCAGGTAGGTGACTTTTGACAGCTTCTATTTGCCATTAAATGCATTATAAGGATAGGGAAGACATGATTGGTGGTCACTGCTCTAGAGGGTTTTGCCCTGTATTAGGCCATACCAATTTAATTTCTTGGTTCACGGATTTTCAAAAAAATAGATAGAGAGAGAGCGACAGGGCGAAAAAAAAAATTGTAAAATGGTTGGGGTAAAGATAAGGGCTAATCCAAAACATAAGGAATAAAAAGTTTTCAGCTTGAAAAAAGTACAAAAACACCATTACTGTACAGTAACAGAACCTGTTCGTTGAAAATTACAAAAGTAGTGTCAGTTTTTATGTTTGTCCCATCTTTCATGAATGAAAAATATAACTGCAATAACAATGCCCACATTTTAAGGAGCTTATAATATAAAGGCCAATCTGCTACACCAGAAAGTTGGTGAATGGTCTCTTTAATGGTGAAAATTTGCTGAGTGGTAATTTTTATTTTTTATTTTCCAAAAAATAGGAGCAAGCGAATCCGTGAACCAATCAATAAATTGGTATGGCCTTAGTACTAGTAGCTTTTGGGTGGAAACACACTTCAAGACTTCAAATCCTGACAGACCTTTGATCACCTTTAGAACTAACTCCATGTAGGGGCTGTTTCCAGAGGTGGTCTGACTTTCCACATAAAATTCTCCATGGGCAAGGAAACCATGCTAATAAGGGGGAACAGGCAGACCAGCAGGCACTTGGGCAAACAGAGTGTGAACAGAGCTTCTTTGTGACCTGTTCATGACCTTATTTTAGTTTCAGTGTAACTGTTATCCCTACCCAACAAAAGAAGTTCAACTCTACTCTACTATTAATATTGTATTCACATTTTCAAAACTTTTCACTTACATTGTAACTGTATATATAAAACATCATTGAGCCTGAGATTTTTCAGCTGCTTGGGGATCGCTCATTTCATCCGTAGAGGTGGTGGAAGATCAAGACATCTGAATGGATGTATGCAATTAACAATAGATAGCAGCTTAAACATTGAGACCCAGAAAAGCTTGAACAATCATCCCTTTCCTAAGTGTACATTCAGTCAAGTATTTCACAAGCCTAGCATGGTCTACCACAGGCCTGATCCACCACAACGAACCTCCCAAGCAGCTAGCTCCCTCTAAGTAAACCACAGTGCTTGGCTCAGTGGGCCACAGATTGTATTTCAGGACACCGTGTCATCAACCCCCAGACCACCATGTGACATGTGAAAGTGATGCAATTCCAGACTGCCTCCTGGGCCATGTGGGCCATCAGTCTGTGTAACACAAACTCCGCTGTCCAGGGCTGTAACTGTTTGGCGGGCTGCTATAAGCGAGATTTAATCAGGCTAGTGGGCCATAGAAAACAAGCCAGCTTCCTAGCTCCAGGGACCAGGCAACATGCCCCTTTAAGCCGGCTTTACAATTCATGCGGACGCCGGCCGAATTTGTAGCTCGGTCAGAGCTCGCCGAATTTCAACATCGCCCGAGTATCGGCTGTATTTTTCGCTGAAAATCTGCCCCCTTTACAAATGGACGGAGCCCGTCCGACGTCCGTCCAACACAACTGATTATAATTTGTTAAAGAGATTGTACTATGTCTTGAACGTGGACGAAGTCAGAACTGGCTAACCTTGTAAAAAGCCAATATTTGTGTCAAATGTAATTTCTGAGTTGCGGAATATATGTAGGACATGAGTGGAGTGGACGAGCACGCTGAAAACAATAATATCAACTGGAATGTTGTGATACACCAATCCGAAAACTACCACAAGAGCCACAAAGTGAACAGACCAGTCTTATTCAACATAATACAATAATTTAGACAAAGCTGAAATCGGGCAAACCTCGGGCGAACCTTGGGCGAACCTCGAGCGAAGGCCGTCCGAGTTACAGACTGGAAGCCTTCAGACATGAAGAATATATGAACTCACACATCCAAACCTACAGCAAAAAATAAATAGGAAGTATTGTCTTCGTGTCCAATTGCCTTACATTATAAAAGGTACGCAGCTTTCTTAAGTTCATACAGTAGTCTTTATGTATCTTATTTTTCGGAACAAACTGTTTACTAAAGATGAAAGCCCAAAACAAAGGCACGTGTTCAACACAGGTGTCAAATTGATTAGGTGACAGTTAAAATTCTGCCGGAGCCCTCCCGAGCTCCCAGCGACACCAGCACAACGCTCGCCCAAAGCACGCCAAACTTGTTAAAAGTCGGACGGAATATCGTCCAGTTATTGCAGGAAGCCCGAACGAGTCTGGCGCGAGGCAGAAGAGTTCGGGCAAACTCCGACCGAAAAAGAGAGAGTCAAAAACCGTCAGGTTTCCGGCCGAGTATTGGCCAAGTCTTGGCCATTGCCCGGACAAGCTCCGGTCGAGCTACATGCAACCCATTGACGAGCTCTCCGAGCTCAACGCTCGCCACCGAGGCCTCGCTGAAATTAAGCGCAGGCCGAGCTGCCCCGCAAACGCCGGCCGAGTTGCTAAAAATCGGTCGAGGCCCGCATAATCGCCCAAACGCCGGTCATACTCCGGCCGAAAATGTCCATTTGGTGCTCGCCAACAACTCGGCCGAGCTAAATTCTTGATTTGTAAAGGGGGCTTTAGGACAGGCCCTCTCGGTTAGACCCAATCCTCAAATTTCCTTGAGAGCATGTATGTCCTGGAGTCAAGGAGGTGATGACTAGGAGTCGATGGTCCTAATGCTAAATAGCCTGGTATCCAAACCCCAGCCTGATCTCAGGTACTAGTATCTATGATCTATCGTGCAGGGGTCTGGCAGGATTTTTGAGGTCCAGGGGTATGGTATCCAGGCTATAATGCTAAGGCTCTGGAAGCAGTCTAGCATCCAGGCTAGCCTATTCTGCCCTGGCTTATAGTACTGTATAAGTTATACTTTGTAATGTACAGCTTGAGCAAGAAAGCAGTAATTACACAGTGATAATACTATAACACTCAAAACTGGTAACTCCAGAAGCCATCAGTCTATCATCACATAAGGCTGGTTTCAGATATGCAACTGAGCTCAGCTGTGTCCTCCTCTGAAAGGAATAACATCATTACCTTCGCCAAGAAGGTCATGTTATGGTTAGAAAATTTTTTTGTGTCCCAGTATATAGGTCAATCTCAAATAACTTTGGTAGCTGAGGATGGAATGTCGCGATATTTGGTATTTGAGTTGCGGTTGCGTATAGCAAGGTTTTGTACGAAAATGGTACTGTTGGCGCTTTCTGTCGTGAGTGCAGCGGGGTGAGTGTGTGTGTGTGTGTATCTGCGTACAAGATAACTTTTGACGCTGTGGATCGTTTTGCATTATATTTGGTAATTATTTAGGGGTTTGGAAAACGACGGTCAAGTTCGATAATGGGCATCCTGGCGACAAGTTGTGGTACTGCAGCGGACCGTCGAAGTTGGCGTTATAGTTATCCTGAAGTGGCAGGTTGAGGATTTTTGGCTAGTGGATACGTCTTTGGGTAGGGAGTAAATCGTGTAAGTTTGGGCCCCCTGGCGGCTTGTTTTGAACTGCAGTGGGCGATTTTGTTGTTATCTTTGAAAGAGAGTAAATCAAGCAGTGGTTGGTGGATTTGCATTATTTTTGGTAAGTACATACCTTAGGTAATGATTAAAATCCTGAAATGTATTGTATGCAAATCAGGGCTTAATTTACATGATAATTAGAAGAATGTGTAAATCCTTCAATTGACCTCTTTTCTGGACAGTCAGTGCTCAGTGTTTAAAAACATCTGTGGTGCAGATTTGTGTTGTTCATGACATATTTGTGTCATCAAAACATAGATGTTATTGTTGCTAACACATTGTTTATTAGTTCTCACTTTGCAAGTTCCATGTTGTTTGTTTGTGCACTATGGGAAAGGGGTTTCTCCATTTTGATGTCAAGGGGTGTTTTTCCGGGCCTTAGGCCACACCGATTTAATTTCTTGGTTCACGGATTCGCTCGCTCCTATTTTTTGGAAAAAAAAAATAAAAATAAAAATTACTACTCGGCAAATTTTCACCATTAATGAAACCATTCACCAACTTTCTGGTGTAGCAAATTGGCCTTTATATAATAAGCTCCTTAAAGTGTGGGTACAGGTGCTGTTACTGTACAAAAATAGTGTTTTTGTACTTTTTTCAAGCTGAAAACTTTTTTTCTTTATGTTTTGGATTAGCCATTACCTTTACCCCAACCATTTTACAATTTTTATTTTTATTTCGCCCTATCGCTCCATATTTTTTATGAAAAAATCCGTGAACCAAGAAATTAAATTGGTATGGCCTTATATTGGTGATGCTTACATGTATGTGGCAGGGAAAAGTGGAAGCTTGGTGGTTTGTGGCCTTTTCATTACCTTTGCCAAGAAGATTAAACTTTTGGTTAAGGCTGAAGCCATAGTGTTAGGTGAGTCTTTATGTAGGTCAACAGTATAACAGGAGAACTGATTGATGGATCTTCATGATACTTGGTATTGAGTAGCGGTCGCAGAAACAAAGGTTGAGTTTGAAAATGGTTAGCCCGGTATCTTTCGTGGGTACTGCAGCGGGCTCAGTGTGTGAGTGCGTGTGTGTGTGTGCGGATAACATAACTTGAGAAGCTATAAAACCTTTAAGTCATTGATAAAGGCATTCTCCATAACGAACCTTGAATGTTTGGCGAAGGTATGTGTTTCGTGGAACTCTAGTTCTGAGAATCTGATCCTCCCCAAGGAGACTAGTGTCATTCTTGTTCCACTGTCTGCCTCAGGGCTATGAGACTTCT
The DNA here is from genome assembly GCF_000003815.2 of Branchiostoma floridae. Taxonomy (NCBI): domain Eukaryota; kingdom Metazoa; phylum Chordata; class Leptocardii; order Amphioxiformes; family Branchiostomatidae; genus Branchiostoma; species Branchiostoma floridae. The sequence goes on along the minus strand of NC_049981.1, from coordinate 23,162,545 downwards.
ACAATGTGTATCTGACAAACAATTAGCAATTCTTAGATCTGTTTGGTCCCCAAAATTAGTAAGTATGTTTGTAGACTTTACATATTGAGTTCAATACTAAGAAATATTCTAGATTGTTCCTCTGAGTTGAGTCAGGTGGGCCAGTCTCACTGCCCGGCATGTAACGTTATACCAGGAACTGGGTGTACCTACTAGCTGCTGAGGCTGTTATCTCCAATTGGACACGCCTTGACCTGTCACTGCTCACTGCTGGAAGTAGTTAATGGTTAACTTTTAAGCAGATGTAAAGATCTGGTTCAGTCTCAGTGTTTTCAGTGCTTTTAAATGTTTTTGGAAGTTAATACACTTTCTAGGGGTTTGCCTCTTTCAATGTGGTGACTTATAAGTAATTCGTAGTACAATTCTCTAAGATAGTCTTACTAAAATTGCAAACACATGATTGTGCCAGGTCCTTACATCTGCTTGAACATTAGAACTTTGACTCCTAGAGGATACAAGTGGTGAGGATCAAGATATCTGAATGGTTGAACTTAACTATTTGACCCCAAAGTCAGTAACTGTTTTCAGCATGTAGAACACATCTTAATGATGTATGAGTAAATGTGGACATTTATGCAAGATTTTTGACACCACAACCTTATTATCCTAGTAGACATTACCTTAAATTTACTTGGCAATTCAAAACTGAGCATCTAACCATTACCAGAACTTCCAATGCTTCATTACATCCCAAGGCAGATTTGCAGAAACATTCAATTTTATATCATCTGATATTTTCCTCATTTTGTAGTTGACTACTTTAGTAGTTATTTGGAAAATGTAGCACATACTGTATAAAAGACACACAAGGGGGGAGATGGTAATTCTGGCCTCAACAGGCCAAAGCTCTAATCTCTCATCGCCTAACACAAAACAGATGTGGCTACAATAGATCTACAATGATCCATCTTTTGTGGAACATGGATAGACACATATAATATTGGCCCTAGATAGACCTGTATATAAGCCTAGGGAAACTTCTCCTGTGGAATACTATTTAAGCAAATTGGGGAAATGATCACCATCATTAAAATATTCAATCTGATCAATCTTAATGATCAATCTTCAAGTTTACTTCTTCCTATGACCAAAGATACTAATGAAAACAATAGATCTCTTGTTTCTCTATGATACAAAGTAACTCTGTGCATACATATGCTGTTAAATGCAACTTTATAGTAATTGGTGTGAATGAGGACAAAGTGGGTTAGAGGTTAATTCTTTGATAACAATAATTTAGTTTTGTGATGACTTTTGAGTCTACTAGTACATCTTTACCATCTGCCTGAAAGTGTTCTGTAGGGTTTTCTCTCTGTCAGAGGCTAAAGCCCACTTCAAACAGACAACACTTATATAGTCGTGCGACTGTTATTGACTATTCGTTGTGGGCAACGGTTGTCTTTAGACATGCGTTCAGAGTATTGCGGGACACCCGCGGCGCAGGATTCCACTGCGGTGCGTGCGTGCGTGACCCACAGTGACCTCTTGCTTGCAAATTAAAAATGGCGGGATAATTCTTCATTTTCGTAATGCAGCAGATTACTATTCTTTTGCTTACAAACAAATATTGTCCCCAACAAAGAATGACACAGAGACGGTAAAATCTGGAATCAAACCCGGCGTTCATGGCCGCCGGTGGTATTACAGATTACTACTAGTATCATGAAGGATGTAGCCACTGGTAACGGGGCAATGCGCTGGAACAGGCAGTTTCTGATGACAAAAATACGTTTCCATTACTGACTGCATGTACATTTACGGAGAAAAATGCCCTTTCAAATAGAAAAAAACATGCTTCAGGCTTATTAGCATATGATCCAGTCCCGTCGCCGGCGACGATTTTTCTTTAGACATGTGAGAAATAGTCGCGGGCCCCCCGCTGAAGGGTCGCGCGACTGGGTCCGAGGTGGTCGCACGATGATTCCATAAAAACCCTCGCACGACTATTTTGATCCTCTTTAGACAGCCTAAAAATATCGTCGCCGGCAACGTTGTCGACAACAACAATCGCACGACTATGAAAGTGTTGTCTGTATAAAGTCGGCCTAAGTGAGGTCACATCATCACTCACATGGGACTCTGATACAAATCTATCTGTCACGGCTTGTTATACACTAATGCTTATTAAGTAAATACAAACAGCAGGGAATAGCTTCTGTTTTAGCCAGGGCAAGACTTCAAGCATGAGTAATAGTGTATATAACTAAATATGATAGCCCTTAGGTATAATTAAGGGGTAATGACCTGACCCGCACTGTGAAGTGCGAATATGGTGTCATAAGGCCTGGTCCTTTGTTATAAGCACCAAATAAAACCAACAAATGAGTGAAGCGAACAAGGGGTGGTTTTATAAGGTGGTAATAGCAAAGGACCAGGCCTTATGACACCATACACAATGAGAAACAGGTGGGTCATTAACATATTTAGCATATAGCCTACTGAAAATGAAACATTCAAGAGATACAAATTCCAATAGAACTTGTATCTCTTGAATGTAATAGATACAAACTTTAAAGTTTATCTGTGTTGGTAGAAGTCATTATTGAACTAGTTAAATTGTAATTTCCAACACACCCAAATTTTCGACTGAACAGCTCCAGCTGCTGTGACATCACGTTATGCAGATTGAACACGTGACGCAATACGCAGTGGATCATAGGGTTCAGGTTCCCTGAGCACAGACGCCCGAGTTCAACATTCTCAGAACTTTCCCAACATATTCACATAGAATCACCGGGTCATTCGGTTTCACTGGACAAAGTTAAAATCTTGGACATAGAGCCAAACTTTTTTGCTAGAGAGATCAAAGAAGCCATCTACATCAGAGCTTTACAACCATCCCTGAACAGAGATGGTGGGCGCTATAGTAGTTTAGTTAAATACTGCACACTTTTGATGGAATATACCTAGAACATACATAAGACTGAAGGTAGAACATACTACGACCGGTTCATAGGAGGGAATTTGCGCGACATATGATGATTCCCCTAGGACAAGAATAAGAGGCTACACAAAAATATCAAATTTCTTGGTGTCACGACTATCCTCCTTTTGTGTTAGATTTTGTATTACCTAAAATACCTGAAATCTAGACAAGAGAATTGGAGTTATCAGGAATGTCAGGATACCTGGCATGTATCTATAGATCTACTGAATGTTTAGTTAAATACAGCACTCTTTTGATGGATTATACCTAACGTTACATGTAGAACATACAAAAGACCGAAGGTAGAACATACTACGACCGGTTCATAGGAGGGAATTTGCGCGACATATGATGATTCCCCTAGGACAGTAGCCTAGGATAGTTTTCGGTTCACACAAACCCACTGCGACTCTCATGGCGCACCACAACACATCACACTGCAGCGCACAGCCGTGAACCCTGGTGACCAGACGAGTGTGGCGTGGGTTGAATCAAGGGTGGGAAAGGTCTCAGGCATTCGCATATGACCCCTGACCTACTGCAAAGCGAAAGTGGGCTGCCTACGACATCGGCACATTCAGTGATGCCGCAAACTGCCCAATGTCTGTCGTACGCCCAACCCTGGAGGCAACACCTGACACGTAATGCCGCTGTGCGTCACGGGGGCTGTTTCCACGGACAAGCGTCACGCGCTGCTCATCAATTGCCATAGGACAGATTGCAGTTTCCACACGATGTGTGGAGTTTCCACACGATGTGTGGAGTTTCCACATGACGTGTGGGGTTTCCACACGATGTGTGCAGGTTTCCACACAATGTGTGGAGTTTCCACACAACGTGTCGTGTGATAGAATTTCTGTTTTTAACTGAGAACATGTTATAGATGTAAAGAAATGTAGACTAGTAATACAGTAGTCTACCGTACTCGTACCGTTATATTTTATACATGTGCTTTTTCCTGGAAGATCCCCTATAGTCCTGCCATTCACAAGAATCATATTAGCAGCAGAGCATAAATCAATTAGTTCTCTGCCGTATCTGTTACTTACAGTGTCGGTATTAAATCTGGGTTTTAGTTGAATTTCACAAGCATTTTCGTCAAGGCCATCAAATAGTTTTTCTTGTAGGTTAGATGTTCTGGAATTTAAATCACCAAGAAGTAGAATATGCCCCCCACTGTTGAATTTGGCTATGTCAGCAGTTAGGTCTTCGAATAGTGTGTTCTTTTTAGTAGCAAATATTGGTGAATTTTCAGGAGGTAAATAAATGCAACCTAAAAATACATCCCTGTCAAAGCCAAAGAAATTCTTATCTAATTTGCACCAAATAATGTCGGAACTGCTGCTATGTAATTTCGAGATTCCTTTTGCGAGACTTCGTTTAAAGAGAAGAGCTACCCCGCCTGAATTTCTACGGGATTGTTTTCTAAGTTTTCTGTCGCTCCGGAAATATAGGTAACCATCTATATGGAAGTTGTCTTCTGGTTTTAGCCACGTTTCCTGAATACAGACTACATCATACTTACAAATGCTATCTAAAAAATCTACTTCTACACACTTTTTACTAAGACTACCTTGAATGTTCCAGCTAGATAAGCGTAATGCCACATCAGGTGCCATAAGAAAGGGAGAAAAAAATCAGAAGTAAAAAATGTAAAGAGCAACAATTACGTATGTTGTTTATCATATGTGTTAAAGTATACGTATGAATGAGTACCATTTAGGTCTATATTTTGGTGGTTGTATGAAATAATCAAAAGTTCTAATAGTATGTAAAGTAGAGTAATAATAGAAGGGTTCACTTTCCTTTTGGTCAACGCTGGTACGCTGAATATCTAAAAGTTGTTGAGCAGTTCTTTCAACTTGTAAGCCAGGTTTACAATGTCCTCGTGTGGTGTGTTGACCTGGGGCCGGTACCTGTCGGGACGGCTCCGCTCTCCTGGTGTATAGTTCTCGTCGGCACGCCAGGATCCGTCTCGGCCGCGGTTCTGCTGTGGTCTGTCCTGGCCGCGGTTCTGCTGTGGTCTGTCCTGTCCGCGGTTTTGATATGGTCTGTCCTGTCCTGGATGTGGGAATTGTCTCCGGTTCTCTCTGCTGTGGCCGGGATCGTATCTGTTCTCCACAGAGCGGATGGTCCTCTTCACATCCGCCACTAGGAGACTCGTCCCTGTGACTTCGTCCAAGTGGATACCATCGCGCCTGTAGAGATGTCTAGATGTTGACAGTTTCTTGTGACGTACGTACAGCAGCTTCTCTTCATCCTTGTATCTTTGTAGTACCGATTGGTTATAGTCCTTAATGTTCTTGTTCAGGTCAGATTGCAGGTCATTGCCTCTCGGGAGAACCTGAGATAGGACAATGGTGGCCTTTGGAAATGACGCTTTGGCAATACTGACGAGTTCTTCCGTTTTCTGCAGACAGTCCTGTACGGAAGAGTCGTCGTGTTTGGAGTTGTCTAAGTCATTTGATCCTACGTGAAGTATCGCATAGGATGTTCCTGGATCGTGGATGGTTTCTAGCTTCTTTGTGGCATCAGATATTGTAGATGTCTTGTCTTTGTGAGTCGAAAGATTGGGAAACATTCTGGAGACATTGACGGCTTTCCATATGGAGTCCGTGTACACCCTGACTTGTTTGGACTCCTCTGTCGGGACTGGTGGTCCTTCCTGTGACGGGACCTGTTGGGTCGGTTCAACGTCAGAGTCGGCTTCTTCAGTAGTTGGCTGTGTTGTTGCGTGATTTGCATGAACTGCACCCGGTTCCATTGTTTTGTCATCAGTGGTGTTATTAGTGCCATTGTCCTTGGAGTTACAGTTTTTAGCACTAACCTGTTGAGCACCTGGATTCATAGCCACAGTCTGTGCATACGTTCTCATCTTTGAGATGGATTGGGAGAGTTGAATGGAATCCGTCACCTCCTGTAGTTTAGCAATCTGTTGTTGCTGTTTTTCAACAAGGGATTGGAGAGATTCACACTTAGCCGTGAGGGTGGCCATTTCTTCATTGTGGCGGTCGTTCACACTCTTCCTTTCATTTGCATGCCTTTTCTGTTCTTCTTCCAGCTGTTTTGTCAACTCACCGGAGACAGCTTTCAGTTTCTTTTCAAATTCATTCTTTTGTGTACCCTGTTCATCTTTAAACGCCTTGACTTCTACTTGTAAAGTATTAACAAGGTCAACAAGATCCGTGTAGTGTTTCTGGATATCTCTTGTGATGTGATCGTGTGTAGTTGACTTATCCACAGTGTCCGATGGAATCGGGGTGTTCTCAAAGTCCAACACGTTTTTGCTAGAGTTCAGTGGAGATTCAGTAGAAGTTGGGGTCCTGAATGGGCTGATAAAGTTTTCGACAGCTTTTCTAAATCTGTTTGTCTTCCTCGGTGTGCCAACAGGAACCTTGACAGGGGTTTCATCAGAGTGATCAATGGTTTCGGAAGATGTGTCCACAATCTCAGAAGATAGAAACGTCTTACCTTTCGGAGTGGTGAAGGTGTTACTTCCGGTATCGTGGTCTGTGTTTCCGCCCGCGTCGCTTTCGCTTGGGTCGCCATTTTGACAGTTGCTATTCAATGTTCCTTCCACCTTTTTCTTCAGATTCGGAAAGATTTTGTCAGTCCATTCCAGGAACGCTGATCCTTGGATGCAGATTGTACCGTTTCTCCAGAAGTGGATTGATAGCACGCACGATTCTTGAACTTTTCCGTCTTTCTGTTCTGTCTCTGTGACGATCAAGACGTCCGCTTGGTCTCCGTCTCTCCATTCTACCTTCTGTCCGCTCTGCTTTCCGTACTCTTCGTTGTAGCGCAACTTACACACCTTCACCCATACAGGAACTCTGTCGGTAGTTGTCACAAACTTTGTGTTGCAGGGGCTGGTTTTGGCCTCGTCATTGTAGTCAGTGTATATGGTCTCGTCTGCCGGAATCTTCGACGCAGAGACATTCCACCATTTCGTCGAATTTTTCGCCCGCGTTGACGCCCTGGTGCTCCTGATTCCAGCCATCATTACTCTGTAGTTACTATTCTGTATATCCGGTACTCGAAAAACTCAAAATTTATGATAAAAACAATCGTAATCCGCTCTAAAACATCTTCACTTACGGAGCCCTAGTGACAGTGCACCCGTACCGTCCGCCATCTTGAGAATCGATTTGGACGGTTACGACAGCGGACGGCCTTACAATCATCTGGCATAAAACGTGTGGAGCAAAAAAGGCCAACCTAAAGCATATACTTTCTGCCTGCTCTTTTAAACAGGGAAGATACACCTGGCGTCACAACCAAGCTCTGAGGATCCTGGCTGCAGCCTTAGAGGAGGGAAGGAAAAAGGTAAGCAGCAATGGAGTTCAGAACCAGTCCTTCATCCCTTTCGTCAAGGAAGGGCAGAAAGCGGCTTCAGCCGGCAGAAGGAGAGGTGAAGGTTTGATGAGCAAAGGAGGGTGGGAGATGACAGTCGACCTGGACAACCGCTTAGTCTTCCCAAGAACCATCTGCGAAACAACTCTGCGCCCAGACATAGTGCTTTGGTCACCAGCACAGAGAACAGTCGTCATAGTCAAGTTAACTGTCTCTTGGGAAGAAAATGTCCAGGCAGCGTTTGAGAGGAAAAAAGCTCAAATACCAAGACCTGGTACAACAGTGTGTAGAAAACAGTTGGAGGGCGTTGTTATACCCAGTAGAGGTAGGATGCAGGGGGTTCGTAGGAACGTCCATCACACGCCTCTGTAGAGAACTCTCAATCAGCCACAAGCAGTTAGTGAAAGCGTTAGCTGAAGAAGTGGAGCGATGCAGCTTTTGGCTGTGGGTCAAGAGGAAAGATCAGAAGTGGGGAACCAAGGAGTAGTAGTCAGTTCAAGAGTTGCAGAAAAGCAGAGTGAAGACGTTCGCCCTGCTGTCCCCCCACCTAGAGGCTGTCTCAGATTAGGGGACGAAACGACCGATGAGAGGTGGATCTGACTGATTATTTCTGCAACTCAAGGCGCTGGAAAGTGCGACAAGTAGCAAGCCTACTAGGCAGGTGAGTTTCAGACTCATGCTGTATACGTCCAAGGAAATAGCAATTCAGAGGTAAAGAGATAAAAATTTTCCAAACTCTACGTTCTAATGCATGCCAGCGGCTAGGGAGAGAGGTGACCCCGTCATGGGAAAATCACATAACGCGCGTTGAGGCCACCCTCCCCACTACATTTTGGTAAGTTTTACTTTTTTTTCATTTCTGGGGTGAAGGGATGTAATATGTGAGTGGTGTCTGAAGTATAGCAACTCACTCCATGCGAGCAGCTCTAAAAGAGGAACCATACAGAGTTCAGAAATGAAAGTTGGCATGTAACCTACAGAATAGTTGTCAAGTGAAATTTCAGCTTCCTATACTGTTTATCAGTGGGTCAGATCTAGAGGAACTGATCTTCTGACAAACTTCTAAGGATGTGGTCACCTTGCTCATAAAAATCTGGAAAACAAATTGAGATATTTCAATATCAAGAGGATATATGCCTTTACCTCGATTTTTATCATTTTGCCAAATTTCGACTCTCAATGAAAAACTGAGTCTGTTAAACCAATGACATTATTTTCTGAAGCACCCTCGTACAAAATTTTGGTATTGGTACATGTACAAATACTTTTGTGGTGTTGTTTGGGTAGAGTGGCATCATTTATGAATATTAGAAGAATGAAAAAGCCTCTATGAAGCATACATTTATGGGCTCCGAGCCATTTAGTTTCCCTTAGTTGCTACGTCACCAGGAGGTGTTTGAGTGATCTGCAATGAAAATTAAGGCGCACAGAACATTTCTAAACGGGGATGCAGTGACGTCTTGAATATTTTTGAAAGTTGATAGGAGGGGGGAGGGCCTAGGAAAAAATATTTTGAACTAGGGGGAGGGACTTTTTTAATTTTAAGCGTCCCTCTGACAACCTATTCTTACCCCCTGCTAAATACTGTACAGTCCTTTACTAGGCAATTTGGAATGTACAGAATATTTCCCTACCTTGAAGGTCCTTCGTCAGCCCATCCACAACACTCTGCAGGTTTGCCTCAGACAGAGCCTCCATCAGGACCTCTATGGTGGCTCTCTCTCTGTTACGCTTCAGCCATTCCTCCAACAGGTCCATACAGCGAGACTTGTCATCTCGGTTTCTGCCTTCGATGCTGTTGATGTCGGGTTGTTCCAACCCAAGATGGAAGGCCAGGTCCTTCCAGTCTGAGCTCACCTTTTCTTTGACGTAAAAGAAGTACTTATGAACATCTGTGAAGGAAGTTAAACATCAAAGTTATTAATCATACAAGTACATGTAGGTATCAACACAAAATACCCCCTTCAACAATAACTGCTGTGCACACGGTCATGTGATTAGTCTGTCAGTAGTCCTTGGTCAGATCCTATTGACAATTCAGATGGTTTCTCTCTATCCCCAACTTTGGTGATGGTCTACGTAACTACATACCATACTGAACTTCTAATGCCAAAGGGACTCCATCTAACATATGCAACTTTAATCACGTATGTCCAAAATGTAACTTCTGTTCTTTCAGCCGAAATGTTGTATCAAAATTGATTAAAGCTTTCCAAACATGTATACGAGCATCTGAAGCATTGGGCATTATACGGTGTGAATCGCTGTACAATAATTTTTGGTTACAAATCACAATTTGTAGGATATTGCTGCTTCTTGATCATCTGATGTATGAATTTGCCCTGACATTGTTTGGAGGTTTCCATATACCTGAGGGAAAAGAAGCACGTTGCACTCTGGGGCCATGGGGTGTGGTAATTTTCAAGCAGAAGTTTGAGCAGGTTTGGAAGGAGCCTAACCCTTGCCCTCACTCTTGTGCTGAAGCGGGGTCCTCATTGGACCACGCCAAGTTGCGTAAAAGTATGGCACAAACTTTGCAAATTTGTGTTTGAATTTCAGATGAACATAGTATTGCAAATCGCAGTGCTAATTCCGGATTAAATACCAATGAATATAAAGTGATTGAACATGAATGAAACATATTTGCAAAGAGATTTGCTGTTATGAATTAATGTTCACTCATAATACTGGCCCAATATCCCAAAGACCTCATAAAGGATGTTAACAAAACAGTTTCAGGCAATAAATTGGCTTTTACTAGGTTCAGTTTGTAATGCCTAGCACAATTTGGGCACAAACACCGTAGTCTAGTGAGATACCCACTGTAGTTAAACCCCAAATAAAACACTCAGCCCAAACCTAAACCTAACTCCACTCAAGCACAATACCAAATGGAGTAAAATCTTGTGGGACAAAGATTTATTGCATTACACTAGATGTAAGGGTCAGGTCCAAAATTTTTCCCATAAACACTGCTTATGTATACCTTTTTGAGCCATGATAGTGGTAGTAGTAGTAGACTGGTTTATTTAGAAGCAATACACATAACAATCCTCCTGGCAGCCTTGGAGGCTGAATTGCGAGGGCAGTACTATATTATATTTTAAAGTTACTGTACAACAGTTAGCAAACTTTATGAGCGACGTTAAAACAATGGATCAATCATAAGATCATAACAAAAGTTTCAAGTTAAAATACAATTTCGAAGTAATACGAATTTGTTATGTTCCAATAATTCCGATATTCACACATGTAGACTTTATATAGATTTATAAAACTTTAAGAAAACAAAATTGTAAAGTGACAATGAGGAGGTATTAATAGTAATAACACCAGTCACTCCATTCTAGGAATGTTGTTTTCCGGATTTGAACGCGAACATCTTGAAATCCCCATTTTTCAACTTTTTTCTTCCTGAACATACATGAAAGTTTTACGTACCATTGGAAAGATCATGTTATCTGGACTACGAGGCTCCTTTTTTATGGTCATAACGTACAAATTTATTGAGATATTTGACTTTTAAAATTGCTTATCCCGAGGGTTACAGACAGAGTACCGAAGAAAATTCTTGAGCCTGTCGGCACAATCAAGTCAACCCGACGGCCTTCAGACCATACCCCGATTGAAGACCGCATACAATTAACACCATGAAAATCACTGAATTAAATAGAATGCACCAAAAAGCTGTTATTCAATTAGATTTCACACCTGGTAAGCTTGTGTAATTAGCACGTGTATGACAAATTCAGACTACCTGGCAACTCAGGTACGGACCGACGGGCTGGATAGAAGATCCTCGGGAAATATTACTGACCCGTCCCCCGCTAAAGGCGGGAAAAGGTTGTTTTTTATATAGATAGCTAAATCAATACAATTTGCTTGACTTCAATGCTCCATTTAGATATGAAGAAAAGTTACCTTTGAAAGAATAGCACAGCCCAAGGAACTACACCAGGTCCGATATTTATTATTTTTTTTAAATCACGCAAGACTTAAAAGGGATATAACATTGTCCCTGTAACCTTCTTAGTTAGTTAACAAAATTGCCACTGGCCTCCCAGCAGGGTGGCTGGTGCCAGTTAATCATTATTAATTGGGTGGGCCGACTACTCTCTCTTTGCAACCAGGGGCTATGTCTAATCTGAGTTGATGAATGGTTTAGTTTATTTGCAAGTTCATGCTCGAGGGATAATTGCAAGTGCATGGTGTAAATATAGGAGATATACAAGTGGCAATAAGCAGTTTTACCGGTAAACAATATTCTGATACTAGTGTGAGCTATTTCTAAACAGGTTGGGTTTGACTTCTTTTTGGGAACAGGCAGACGGAAAGCCCCAACTTTTCTACAATTTGTGGGTTCTGCAATTTCAAGAGAAAAGTGGCTTTCTGTTCGTCTGTGGGTGTGGGGAATCTATATCTATACTTGTGTAGAAACGTCTGGATATACATATCGGTAAGTCTGTTCCTTATCAGATTACAATTACATACATATACAGGAGTGAGTTGTCAGAGTACCAGAGATAAGAATATCCACTATAATCAAGTTTTTTCTTTAACACGCTGCAACAATGATCTTCTTCGGCCATTTACAACAGAGTTGTGCTGTTCCAAGAGTGCATATTTTACATTGTACTTGTAAATGGATGCTTAGTAAAATCTATTTGTGTTAAACATAGCCAATATTTTACATTTGTCAAACGGATATATCTATGTTTAGTGGAAAATCTACCTAATTCGAACCTAAATGCTGAACTACAACTATTTCTAGAGACTCCAAGAATGTTTTTGCAGAATTGGTTGTGTGTAATTTCGATCGGAGATGTATCATTTAATTTCTCAGTACCCCAAATTTCACAACCATATAAGGGACCGTACGATATTTATCGGGGGGGGAGGGCTGGTGCATTGGAAGTCGGATCAAAAATTTTTTTGATGGCCCTCCCCCCATCTCAAAAAAAATCTAACGTGACCCTCCCCCTCCACCTCAAAAAAATAAACATGGCCCTCCCCCCCGACAGGCATAATCAAACGGGTAGAAAAACAACCAATGAAATAATCTTAATATAGACGTCAGGGCACAAGGGCGCCAGTGTTCTCGCCAGGATTTTTTCACAGCGTCGGGGCAGGGGTCCGGGGGCATGCTCCCCCGGGAAAATTTGGATTTTCAAACCCTCTAAAACAGAATTTCCTGCAATTTGAGAGGAAAATTATGCCCTTGAGATTGGATGCCGGTTGCCTCTTTTACTCCCGTTTTTCAGTAATCGACGTCCGCCCTCCCCCCAAAATATGTTATAACTATAAGCTCGGGGAATCAGCAGTCCGTGATCTGGCCCGGGTATTATTTGTCCAGTCATGTCTATATGAAAATTTTGGGTTTTTGATGCTTCCAAACAGGGCTTTAGCCAGTGAGTTCGTCAGCCCATGGAAAAATCCTGCCAATTTTTTTCCGACATTGAATAAAGAATGCCTACCTCGTGCGATCGATGTTGCGCCCTCCCGCATCAAATGCTAGTAGTTTTTCCAGAGGATAAAATGACGGCGCCATCACACCTTGTGTTTTTTTTTTCTATTTTGCCCGATGATTTTACTAAAATTTATCGAATCGGTCGGGTTTTACAAGGCCGCGCCGTCATTTTCCACGAGCGTGCGTTTGTTTCGTGCGACCTCAGGTAACCCCGTTTTCGGCGTGAAATCTTTGGCTCACCGCTGGATTTCTTTTTACATAGAGACCAAGAACGTTATACATTATACGAAGGACGGTGATCTGCTGCGTCTTTGGCAGTGATCAGTGCCGGTGTAGCCTTGAAGGAGTAGCCAGAAAAGACGTGCTGGGCGCTGCGATCGACAGTCCGTCTGGGGAGGGGGGCGTGCCGCGCCATGTGCCACAGACGACAATGCCAGTGCACAGCCGACTCGATCGACGCTTGACAACAATATTGCGGCCCCTTTTCTGCCGCAAATTTTGTCCTTTTAAAACAAAAGAATTGTTATAAATAAAAAATAAAGTGTATAGTTTTGGATTCTTCACATATTTACCGCGCAACGCTTTTGTAACTTAAATATTTGGGGAAACTCAGCCGAGCCGAGTGCGTCTTTCCAGAAAAAAATAAGTCCGGAGACGGAATGACGTATGCCTGGCGGGAACGCTGGTCCAGGGCAGCGCCACTTTGGGGGACCTAGGGGGGGCGAAGCCCCCCGGAAGCTCTTGCATTTTAGGCTATTCAGAAGGCTTATTTTATCAGTTTTAGGGCCATGTGAAGATATCAGAACAAAAAATAGTATAAACAATTCTTTCAAAAAAATTAACATGGCCCTCCCCCTATCTCAAAAAAAATTAACATGGCCCTCCCCCCGCCTCAAAAAAAATTAACATGGCCCTCCCCCCCTAACGCACCAGCCCTCCCCCCCTGATAAATATCGTACAGTCCCTAACAGAATGGGTTTAACACAGGAATCGAATACTCTCAGAAGGCTATTGGGTGAAACTGATGAACGAGTTATACATTTGAGGCTGTGCATGGCTTTGCGCGCTTTGTTTGACAATTGTTTTTTTGCTAATGAAAAGGTACCTGATGATGAATAAAAACTGTGACAGTGTGAGCCAGAAAAATTCCCATCAGGTATTTTTTTTTCACAGAGAAAACACTACTTTTTTGTTTTTTTTCTTGTATCCCAGTTTTTTTTTCCTGGTTCTGTCAAGGTGTTTTGTGTGCAACAGGAATTAGAATACTGAATAAGCCTGACCAACATTGACACTGGTGAAAGAACCATTGTCTTTTATGACTCTGGGCTCCCTATTGTTATTCGTTGGCGTAACTATTTGCATAATTCAAAACTTGAAGTATCTGAGTTTTACAAAGCTACTGAGAAAAAAAGAGCTGTCTTCACTGAGTTGTGGCAAAACAATTAATGACCCTACAAACCCATGGTCCCCAAGCAGAAGCTGGAAAAAAGGTGTGAATTACCTTGAACAATATGGACTATCCCATTAAAAAAAGGGGTTATATTCAGATTCAACTATTCAGGATACATTTTAAATGGAACGACATCCACACCTAAAACCGTAACAATCTGATAATATAGTATGTGTTTTGTCACACTACTGTCTTGTAGAACTATTTTGCTTCTTCACAAATTTCTGAGGAAGTCCATAATTTCCAGATGTAACATTACCCCCCCCATCTTATATATGGTGCTTATGTCCCCACCCAACCAAAGGCTATAGTTTGAAGTATAGTGTAAACAAAAGCATATCAAGTATTTCAACAGTACTTCAGGATTAAAATATGAAGTGCAATTTAAAGAAAAAATTCAAGATTTGAGAAAAGATCATCAGTGAGAATAGAATCTACAACAATTATTACTTTTTATCATGATTCAATTTTGTTTCATCATCACAAAGGTGAATTCAAACAGTTTTGTGGGTAAACCGTAAAGTTCATGGAAGCCATACATTAAAGCTAAAAACTTCCACTTTCACACATGACGCTGCCAACTATGACCCCATGTATCTGGAAGACAAATTCAAGCTGCTTTTGTGTTGATATAATGATAATTATTCGCATATCTGGATATTAGTGGGGTTCAAGCGTTGCCAAACTGTCCACGTGCACACCTTGAACAGCTCTGAGCACAAATTATAGAAAAAGCGGGACTCTTTGTCTGTCTTTGCCTCCAAAAAAGAAGTCAAACCCAACCTATCTAGATATCGTATTTGAGTAGTCTCTTTGAACGATATTAATATTTATCGCAGTTCATTGTTACATGTGTAACAGTGGGGTTTAGGCACTGCCAAACTGACCACGCCAACAGCTTTGAGCTTTTGACGTTGTTTGTTTGTTGTGGTTTGCACGTTGCATTTGTGATCAGGCTGCCTGGGTTCAAATCCCGGGAGTCAGGATATTGTTTCTTTGTGTTCTACTGGCCCCTCTTGTTGTTTCACATGCATATTCCCTATCTTGTTTCTACCATGTACTAGTCTTGCAATTAGCCTACAGGCATGAACTTGCAAATAAACTTTCTTTCTATAGATCTAATACTGAGGCAGAACTAGGGGTCCACCTCTGACAGATTGTAACAAGCTATTAGCTATAGAACCTGACCATGGCTTGGAGAATTATACTCATGAATCAATCCAGCCTGCGGGGCTTACCAAAACCAAGGAGCTCCTTGCCAAAACCAACAAAACCGTTTTTAGATTAGCATCTGATGATGCTTATAACTCTCCTTCAGTCCTTATATAGCTTTGGCTCAAACTTTTGAATTAATCTTTAAGTGTTATATGTTTAGGCTTGAACCTGTTTTAAAGTTGTTTTTTTTAATGTGTTCTATGTGGCTTTCTACTTCTATCTTGTCAAGTATTCTTTTGACCCTAAACTGTACGGTGTTTGGCTGGCAGACAAAAAGACAGCCTGACGATTAAAATAGAAACAAAAGCCAGAGGCAAACCTTCATCTTTTTAACATGGTAATTGTTAGAATGCACAAAAAAGATTAATTGCACAGAAAGATTTCTCACTGTTGTGCTCAGCGACAGTCAGCTGTTAAGTGGCTGTTCCTTTTTGTATGCAAAGTGGAACACAGCAAAGGTCCATTCACACTAAATGGATAATTGACAGTTGTAGTTGTTGATTATTCTTTTGAAATCACAGAACCCACAAACTGTAGAAAAGGTGGGGCTTTTCGTCTCCCTCTGCTTCCAAAAATGAAGTCAACACTAGTTAGAGTAGAATATTGTTTATCTGTTCATTGTCACTTGTATATACATCCTATGTTTATACCATGTACTTGCAATTAGCGCTCAGGCATGAACTTTCAAATAAACTTCTATTATTTGGAAGCACTGGTACATGTACCTTATGTGTCAATTGTAAAGACTGGAAGATGTATGTACTAGTATCCAGACATTTTTTTCATAGACTGTCTAAAGATAATGGTAACTCAAAGATTTTCCAACAAACTAAAGAAGGGATACTCAATGGAAAATTATATAACGTTACTTGATAAACATGAGGTAGGATCAGCAATGTGCAAACTTAGAATTAGCGTCCACCCCCTTGAAATTGAGAAATGGCAGCACAAAAAGCTACCTGTGGGCGAAATAACCTGTAACTATTGTACTTCAAAACCAGTGAAAGACGAAATACATGTACATTTTACTTCTAAGTCAAACTGCCTTTCTATTGAATGACCAGGAAACAAATTTTAGAGTTATTCGAAGAGGCCTACAAAACCCACAAAATTTCCAAACGTTTAAAGACAAAAACAAAACTATAACCCTAGGCCTGTTAACGTCACATAACCCACATTATAAAAAAAGTGGGACACTTTGTCTTCCACTGCTTCCAGAAAAGAAGCCATGATCAAACCCCAAAAGCTTAGATAATCATTGTAGCTCTCAGCAGTCCATATTATTTCTAGTCACCTGGCTGTCCATGTTGCAATCAGCCTTCGGGCAAGAACTTGCAAATAAAGCTTTCTATAATCTTATACTTTACAGCCTTAGTATTTTTTTCTCCATTATGTAATTGTCACTATTCATTTTAAGTCAAGGCCTACAGAATGAAAACAAAGAAAAAAACAAGATTATTGTTTGCATCCTTGTAGAAAACAAAAGTTCCTTCACACCTTATATTACTATTGATAAGTACTTGATAATAAGGAGACAAACTATTCACATCCAAAAAACTTTTGCTGTATCAAGTTTGGATTATGTTCAGTTTGTGAGGAAGATTTGTGAGGAAGATACCAGTGCATATCAGATTTGTATTTTTATGTTTATAATAAAGAATGTTTATTTAGGTTTTGGCACAGTGCAACATTTGACTATCAGACAAATTTGGGCTGCTTCAGGGTGGGAAGTGGTGACCATTCTCAGAATACATGTATACTAGCGATGACTGTTTCAATCTGGCAACAGTCTGAGGGATTTTGCTTGTTATCAATTCAAACCCCTTCTAACTGAAAAACCGTCAGTTATGATATGAGCCCGTCGGGGTCGTATTATAACCGGCGGTTGTATTATTGCTCAATTCACGCCTTTCACACCTCCCGTTTACCTCTCTGAGAGGTGCGAGGAGACAAATTCTCGGCCCTCGGGACACAAAGAAACCGACGGGTTTCATGATTTTTTAGGCTTTTGTCCGTAGGGTTGGGAGTTTAGACCGACGGCCCGAGTAAGTTTACTCCGTCGGTGTTCCAATTTCTCTCCGACGGGCAACCCAAAAAGATATCGGGATGCTCTAAAAAGACCGCGGTCTCCTTGCATATTTCATCAATGATATCTTAAGTTGTGAACACTGTACAATAATAATTTTCATATCATCATACTCAGTATGTCAAGAGCTACAACCTGATACCTCACTTAAAGGTAGAACAGCAGTTTTGCTTGAATTTCCAAATGGCTTGTGTCTTTGCAAAAATAAGATGACCAGTGTTTAATGGTGTCACTGAGGAGTAAAGTTCAGCTAGAGTTCGTTAAGCATTTCCACCATGGCCGGGATGGCGCTTTGACCCAGAAGGCTGCTGGTACTGACCAGAGTTGCGTAAGTTTCTGCCGTGCTGTTGGACACAGGTGGGGGGCAGCCAACAACAGAACCGTAGGGATTTCTCAAATTTAGTAGCAAAGTCAACACACAGGCTCCGACGGCGGACTGATAGGCGTTGGAGATTGAGCTGTTCTAGCGTTTCTGAGTAGGAATTGTACCTGCGTCCAATGATCATTTTGCAGGCGTGTTTCTGCACTCGCTCTAGGGCCACAGACTGTTTGCTTGTGAGTGCGGCACTCCAGCAGGGAGCACCATATTCCAGAATGGGACGAATGTACCCGCAGTATATGATGGTGAGATCAGATGCTGGTACACCGGATCAGCGCACTGTCTACTGATATCAGTAGACAGTGTACTGATCCGGTGTACCAGCATCTGATCCAATAGTATCCAATGTCATTTTGCAGCAGATTATAAGAAGTGTGAACTTAAATTTGGACCCTTCACACCCCTTTGTGTACTTTGTTATGATACTAACCGTAACCTTTTTTTTCTATTTTCAAATAGTATGAACTGATTCATAATGTTATTAATATGTGAAAAATGAATACATATATTTTAGATAAACGTAATTTGGCATAAGGGCAGTTTTCGCACTAAAGATGGAAGAGAACTCTGAGACGTACATTATAAATACGATACGTGCTGCATCGAAAGTACATCAGGTCTGTTTTCTTTTCCTAGAATCTGTTCCACTCATATGTTGTAAAATACAACAAGTTTTTCATAAATCAAACTCCTTAACTCACTTTTAAAGACTGTATAAGGCCCAAAGCCATTCATTGCTATGGGGGTACAATATTGTCTTGACAACGGCTGTCATAGAAACATGCTAGGCACTGTCAGGGGTAAAAAAAAGGACTTACTAAGTGCAATGTCATTTGTAAAGTATTACATATTAAGTTACATGTATAATGTGTTATTTTACGCAAACTCAAAGCAGAAATCCATTGCTAATGTGTCATAGATATGGTGCAATGCATTGTGGGTAAATTGAATCGAATCAAATCAGATTTTGAGTTTTATTAAAAATTAATTAAAACCAGTATTGCTGTGAAACACAACAGCTGCTTCATGAACTGAAGACTTTTACATAATTTAAGCAACTTTATAAAACTATAGGACTTCCCGTTGCTATGAACATATCTTTAGGCAGTTCTAAAGATTAGAAAATGCATCTCTCCTGCCGCATATTGTGACTTTTACTTCAGATTTTATGATTTTGCATTTATTTAAGCATTTTAATGGCAAATATTCTGATAACATGTACAATGGAACGGAACCCCAAAAATTGACCTTATTGGTAAAAATTACCCAAATCGTCACTTTTTCACAAACCACAGTACAACTGACTACATATTTTGCACAGTGTGCTATAAGTTACAGCCTACTCACATGAAATACTGTGACACAAAAGGGGAAAATGTACATTTTTTTTTCTATAAGAAAATTGCATAAAAGTGCAATAAATTAGATTGATGAAGATTTACAGTAAAAAGGACAGTCAGAATTCTAACGAGATGGGTCTAAGTTACTGCTGTACCCACTTTTGTGTCATTTGGCCTACAAATCAAGGTGTTTTTAGGCAGAGATGCAGACAGTGGCTCTCTTTGGTACTCGTTGCCATGCAAAAAAAAGTTGCCTATAGCAACCGTTGCCATGTAAAAGTAGGTTTCTTTTGGCTCCACCCCTAGAATTGTTTCTATTGTTGTACAGAACACTTGTGCCAAGTTTCATGAGCAATTTTTGCACCAATTGCCTAGACTATTGTGGTTAGGTAACTATGTATTGCTACAACCAATAGGTAAGTCTCAGGCATCACCCAGCCAAGTGGCTAGCATATTAGCAGACATAATATCAAGAGTCTCTGGCTCGATTACTGGCTAGGCTTTCCTCACGTCACCCAGGTGTAAAAATGGGTACCTGACTTTGGTTGGGGTGGTAAAAATCAATGGAAGGAGAGGGATTCCAAAACATACTCTAGACAAAGTGGATTACAGACCACTGCACCTTGTGATCATGAGTACAGCTTAGGCCACAGCAAGTAAATTTTATGGATGACATCCGCGCGCTCATTAATTTTCGCCTGATTTCAGAAAAAAAAAAAGATTTTTTTCCTGCTTCAGGGATGGTCAAATATACCAAAATGGGTAAATAAGTTGTGCTGTAAGCTAATAATTGTTTGTAAGATCGACTGTAGAGTGGTAGCCTTGACTGTAGTTGCAGAAGTGAAACTTTCTGGATAGTTGTAAGAGTGGCACCAATATGCAAGTCATGAGTGTGGTTGCCAACATGGTCGGTAATATCAGTCTACCACACTAGTATAACTTTTGCTACACTTGTTCACTTCTTGAATACAGGAACGAATGCCTTGTTGGCTGTGATGCCATATTTTGTCACTTTGAGTCTTGATACAATGTTTGTAGTGTCTGTTTTGCCATTTTGTTTTTTTTACCCATCTTGTTTTTTTTTTGCGCTATCTTGAGGTCTGCCGAGGATGTCATCCATAAAATTTACTTGCTGTGGCCTTATCGACCTAATCTATAAGTGCTTTACTTTTGCTCAGCTTTGCTTTACCTTTATGTAAATATCAGGACCAGAGGTGCAGCAAATTGAACCCTGGTAACACTTAAGTTGGCTCAAAGAGACATGAAGAAAAAAATTTAATAGCCAAGACAGAATTTCTAAACACAGTAACTAGTGTAAGCATGTCAAGCTTACCTATTGATGTTTGCTTGAACCTTTCGCTCTTCTTCTTTGACTGCAATGTTAACGGTTTGAAGGTGCGTCCAGATGTAGGGAACTTGCTCTTCCTTTCCTTTGGAAGTGTTTGCGAGCCCAGCCCTGCATCTGATTCTGACATAGTGCCTACAGAAAAGTCAGAGAGAGAGGAGATTCAGTAAAGATGCACAAGATGATGCATTTTGGCTTCAATGAAGTAAAATGTGCCATCAAGTTATGGCGAAGGCCTCACCTCTCCGGTTCATAGTGGTAACCTCATCTCTGTGGGTCATGGCGGCGGCCTCACCTTTCTGGTTTATGGCAGCAGCCTTGCCTCTCTGGTTCATGGTGGCAGCCTCACTTCTCTGAGTCACGGCGGTGGCCTCACCTCTCCGGGACATGGCGGCAGCCTCACTTTTCTGTGACATGGTGGCAGCCTTACCTCTAAGGGTCATGGCGGCCGCCTCACCTCTCTGGTTTTTGGCAGCAGCTTTGCCTCTCCGGTTCATGGTGGCGGCTTCACCTCTCAGGCTGTATCAAAAAACGTACCTTAGAATTCATTAAAAGCTGTTAAAATATCAAATGTTACAATGAAGGTGCTTCAATTTATTGAGTTGTAAACACTTTTTATAAGTCTATTGATGATGTACTCAAAGACAGAAAACTGGACTGTTATGGCAATGTGACTTGGGTTTACGGAAAAGGCTGGCCTGTCTACCTGGGCTGTCTACCGGGGCTGTCTACCTGGGCTGGCTATCACGTCAGGCTACTTGGACCTACGAAAGCCCATTGGGACAAAAGCTGTTTTAGCAGAAGAGGTTGTTTGTGCTCAGCGAAGAAGCTGTGTCTGAAGGATTTGTGTGTTGTTATGTGAATGAGCTGTGTGAAGTGGCAGTGTGTGAAGGAGCTGTTTGTGAAGCAGCTGTGTGTGAAGGAGCTGTGTGTGAAGCAGCTGTGTTTGAAGGAGCTGAGTATGTTACATAACCCAGAGGTTCTGGGTTCGAATCAGTTGATATGCCACCGATCTTGTGCGCTTGGGAAGTGCTCTTAACACGACTTTCTTCCGTTCACTAGGGTAGAGAAAAGAGTACCTAGCTTCGGTAAGGGCCCTCCTTCGAACAGGGCATAGAACCCACCACACTTACAGAAAAGACTAGGGGTCCTTCCTTCCCAGTGTTAAGTGGTTCAAAACCTTAAGTCCTATGGCCACACCTGGGGTAATTGCTGTCGTATTGAGGTCACCTTAGTTAGCACCGAATGGCAGCAGTTCCAGACCCTTGCACTTTAGCAACGCTTATTTTAAGCTCCTCACAATTCAATTGTTGATCCCAATGTATGGCACAGAAGCCGGGACCCTGACAGCCACTAAAGAACGGCTCCTGGACGCCTTTGACCATGTACCAACTAGCCACCAGTCTTAAGACTAATCCAATCAGCCCGATAAGTCGTGTTAACAGCCCTTCCCAAGGGCACAAGATCGGTGGCATATCAATTGATTTGAACCCAGAACCTCTGGGTTATGTAACACACACAATAGCTTCACACATAGCTTCTTCGTTGAGCACAAACAACCCCCACTGCTAAAACAGCTTTTGTCCCAATGGGCTTTCGTAGGTCCAAGTAGCCTGACGTGATAGCCAGCCTAGGTAGACAGCCCAGATAGACAGCCCAGGTAGACAGGCCAGCCTTTTCCGTAAACCCATGTGACTTTGGTAGCTGCAGGGCCAGTGTAGCTCCCATCCGCAG
>NC_049981.1:23137676-23140111 GCF_000003815.2 Branchiostoma floridae | reverse complement strand
GCTACACTGGCCCCTACAACTTCACCAAACAGCAGTGTTTTTCTGAAATCACCATTGATTGATGATGTTATACTACTTGTGCATCAGAAAAACACAAATGCACCAAAAAGCACCCATGGAAGAGTAAAGAAAATGATATTTTGACAATTATTACAAAAACAATATATCAAATATCATTTTCTTTACTTTTCCAAGGGTGCTTTTTGGTGGATTTGTGTTTTTCTGATTCGCAAGTAGTGTAACATCATCAATCAATGTTGATTTCAGAAAACCCTGCTGTTCAATGTTTATCACACAATTTATCAAGTGTTGTACAATTGTAACAAAAATCAGACATTCTCATGGACCATTGAGTCTGTTGATAATTAAAGAAAATAAAAATCTACGGATGATATTGTACTAGATGCTGTATTTTCAAGGGTAACATATGAAATCCATTATATAATGATTGTGGGCCACAGTAAGCCATCTGGGGTGTGTATTGTTGGGTGTAGGGGTGGGTACCGGTACAGAAAATTCAGGTCCAGGTGCGGTTCAGGTCCAGAGGATCTGAGGTCCAGGTCCGGACCTGAACCTGGACCTGATTCAGTATGACTCATACCAATGGTCCATTCCACTACAAAAAAATCTGTTTGGTGGAGTATTCGGCTTACACTGGCGTTTTGAAATCCTACAACGCTAACTGCACCTGTACGATTGGCTGTAAAACTTGGTAGAAATTACTATAAACTCTACTCTACTTCACTCTTGTTATTTTCTTCCACCTACAAGCGCCAAAACGTGTGAATGCTGGATAAAATAATCTGTTAATTTTTTAATCGGCCCAACATCCGGTCGACCTAATTTTTCAGGTCCGTTTTTTCTGGACCGGTCCAATAAGAAAAACCGGTTTAGTAGGCTGTATTCCAGGTAAGCAAATTACAAGCAAAAATTTCTTGAAAGTGGCAAATCTTCAACTTTCACCCTTTAAGAGGATTCCTGGTTTACAAACCCTTCCTTGATTTAAAAAAAAACTAATGTCCAATATACAAAATAAGAACATACCAGATGGATTTTGAGCCAAATAAACATATCGGTATGTTTACTTTGGAGATGAGGATGGGCAAAATATCACAATTGTCCTTTATGTGTTAAAGGTGTCAGCAAAAAAAATGGACAACTTCAATTATGGACCTCCTGGGGAAATTCTACAGAACTGCAGCAAAACTGCATTTTGTATTTTGGACAATCATGCTATTGTCATTTACTTATTACTGGTGGAACTATCTTGGGCTCATGGAAAAGAAGTAGATTTGCATAATTAATGAGGAAATACTAATCATATTTTCACATTGTGTGTGCGTGTGTCTGTCTGTGTGTCAACGAAATAACTCAAAAATAGCTTGATCGATTGGTTTCATACTTGACATAATGATGAACATCACAATGTGTACTAGTAATCCATTTGGGTCAAGATCATAAATGATGTAATTTACACAATTGAGGCCCTGATGAGCACAAACAGTGGCAGGGCTCGAAATACACTTTTCAGTCAACTTGCACCTGTGCAAGTTAAGCCAAAGGTAACTTGCACCAAAAGAAACTTACTTGCACAACCCAAAATAGTGAACTGTTAAACCCTTATCTCCTCTTCTGAAAATTTGCAAATGTACGTGACTAGTAGTAAATGGGGATACATACCGGTAAAGACCACATGTTGGATATTTGTTTTTCCGTAGCGTATTTTATTTTTGGTTTTAAATTGTATAAACTGTTTCATAAAAACTGTGAATTTAGCCTCAATTAAAGACAATTGAATGTCTACAACTCGATAAGATCCATAGATTTCTTCTGGACTCTTCAAGTGACATCCATCACAGTAACTAGTCTTAAGCATCTCCAGAATGAAGTAGTAGAACAACTCAATACAATACATATAACTGGAAAAATCAGTTGAACATATTTAGTATGCAAATGTAACTCATATGCAAATCAAGGTAAGACAGCACCTTAGGAATCATTAGCATTGTAGAGATGGATTTGTTTAAAAAATAGTTTACCTGGATGTCTAACCAAATTTAGAAATAACAAATTTAGGCTTTTTTTTTTCTTTTACCTTTCAATGACAGACAATATTCTCGGTGTGTGTAAGCTTTTTCTAATGTCAGGTATTAGAGGACAAAAGTAACTTGCACTGGTGCAAGTTTGGTCTAAACTTACTTGCACCACACCAATTTTACTTGCACAAACTTGCATATGCATGTGGTATTTCGAGCCCTGAGTGGGAAACATACATAATTACGCCAGCTGTTAAAATCAATAAATATTATTGGGCAAAGGTATGAGATCGCGGAACTCTAGGTTTGCGCTAACTTACCTTTAGTCCAAAGTGCAAAGTACAACATTTGATTGATTGCAAAGTACAACAAGTACCGTTACGTTAGATTACGTTGGTC
>NC_049981.1:23130105-23137665 GCF_000003815.2 Branchiostoma floridae | reverse complement strand
CTCTGTACCTCACGGTATGTGCAGTACCTTTTAAAAGCCTCACAGTTGTCTCTAGCGGTCTGCCCATCTCCTGCCCAGCCGCGGTAGTAGTTATACACGTGTTCTGGGAGTTTCCTCTTTGCCAAAGTCTCCAAATCAGCCAGACGGTGCGGTGGTGGTGAACTTGTTTCTGTACCCGCCATCTTACCGGGGGACGCCTTGGAGTTATGGACAAAAAAAGTCGCCAGAGGCTGTTGCAACTTAATCAACCACACCCCCTTTGTTGTTTCTCACGTTTCTTTGCCTTTGGTACTTGCCCTTTGATCTCCGTCGTCGTGTGCCAATGAACATTATACTGTTGGTGTGATCACTACGGGAAAGTCAAGGGCACTATTAAACACGGTTGCAGTTCTGAGCTCACGGGACACAAAAAATTTCCAGATACTGTTCCAGCATAAGTTAATGAATGAAACGGACACCCCCTAGCCTGAGTTTCATGTCGTCAATCAAACTTAACGACTTGACCTGGCCATGAGCAAGTTACTGGAGTTTCTCCTGTCCACAAAAAAGCAAATTCCGGTGTAATCCGATGTGAGGCGCTGCTGTACACTAAAAAAAAGACCAGTTCGGAGACATTTCCCGTAAAACATTTAAATTTTGGGTAAACTTCGTATGTTGAATCTTGAGGGGAGGGAGCAATTAAAATTCCGCCACTACTACCCCCGACCAAACCTGAGTTATCAGTTATGATATTATTATCTATTACTGGAGAAATCACCCCTATATAATTTGTGGTATTCCTAGTATCATATCATTCCAGGTGGAACATATTAGAAAGTACCGGTAACAGCTACCAATAAATGAAAATATTTTTACAAAAGTGCGTAATTTGCATTATTCATTCGACAATGAGGGGAGGGAGCCGTTCAACTTCCCGGCCACTCAAGCCTCAACCTCTGCTTGCCTCACCCATCTATATGGGATGACCTGTTTCGACCCTCGCGCACTTTGACCTCTACTGGCTCATGCCCCAGTCGCAAAAAACATCATGATGGTGTCAGCAAGGAGGTTAAAAACCTCCTTGGTGTCAGCAAATTAAAATGAACGCAAGTCTGTTTATTATTGCCTATGGTCGCTGAACCAGGTAGGTGTTGCACATATAAAAGGAGGTTGTATCTTAGCTTTTCATTTAGTATTTGTCGACGCCATGCATGGCCATGGTAGCTGTGGCGACTCTTGTGGGAGTCGCGTATACAAATTGCTTCAGAAACTCGAGTTGGTAAATTTTGCCAGGAGGCTGTAACGGAAGGTGCTGTAACTTCGGACGTAAATTAACGAGTTCGACATCGTATTGTAGCAGTGTCAGTTGTCTGAAAACTGTTGCGTTTTGACTAATGATAAATGGGCGTGGTGGTGTTTGGGAATTTTCCGTTCAGGAGTTTATTTTACATCGTCTGTGCACGATTTACACCATGCATCTCGGCCGGTAAAACAGAAAGTTGTTGTTATAGATATTGCGTTCCACATTGTTCCATTCTAAATAGGGTACCCTAACTTCGGATTACAAATACCTCTGTCTCTCTTTGACTCATTGGAACGATTTTAAGAAAACAGAAAGAAGAATTTTGTGTCAACTAACTTCATCTTCCCCCTGGTTCGTATTTTTGGACCGTGCGTAAGTTTCCGCCAATGCGAGGCCCGCTGTAACTTAGCGATTGTTTACGCCGCTTGTTGCATTCCAAGTCATTTCAACGCTGACGATCTGTTGCTTCGTATGGCGATGAGACTAAATACACTTTTCACACTCATGGCTCTTGAGTATGAGCGCACAAAATGCCACAAATTTGTTACAAGAATGCCGAATGTATCGGCAGGCATGGTAACACCGGAAACAGATATGCTGACCTCTGCATGGCACCGCACGTGATCTCAAAGTATGCCGCAAATCCTCCATCAGTGCAGTGCAAAGTCATTGATATCTTTTAACCAAATCCTCGATTATTTTTGGGACCGCTAGCTGTATTTTTCTTGGTTTATTTTTAGGCAAGCAATGAGAAATTCACTTTCAATTATGTTCTTGTTATGATGCACTCAGCGATTTGCATATTGTCAGATCGGGCGGGCCGCGCGCTGACTTCAAAGCCTGTCGCGAACTTTATGGGAGTGTAAGGTTTCATGCAGACATGAGTTTGCTACATCAATGATCCAGTCGCGTCGTGTTTCGTCAGACGGTCACTGAGATTTTTCAAACTCAAGTTTATACGACGGGTACAAGCTAGATTAAATGCAATTTTACCGATTTGCGAGCCCTACTTGACTTCTGTACAGCGCGACCAGAGGTGCCTGCACTGTTGTAGGTTCTTTTTCGAACAGCGGTCAACAGATATGACCGTGACGTAACTTGGGGAGGGCGTTCGACGCCACGATTACTTTGTAATTTCAGGTCAGTTTGATTGCCAGATAAACTCCCCAATACCCGAGTTATTGGTGTTTTGTATAGCTTTATGTCTCATGTCTAAAACAACTAAATTTGCATGATGATTGTTGAGTAAGTTAAATGTAAGAGGCGCCACTACACAGTGACCTTGTTTCGAACGTAGCCATTTTAAATGTTCAAATTCTTTGGTTACGCAAAAATCGATTATTGTACTCAAAACCGTGTTTCATCCAGACGACAGCTCTGTGCATTAACTTGGGTTCTTCGCGATTTTATTCAGCACTGTTGATGAAGACAAACATGCCTCATTTCTGCATAAAGAGACAATCAAAAATTCATCCGAAGTTACAGCACATCCGAAGTTACAGCACCCCCCGTTAGCTTTCATCAGCTGATCAAGGAGGTTTTTAAACTCTTTGGCAAGGCTACGCGGGTCACGGGTTCCTCACTGGGCTTCCAGTGACGAAACTATGTTCAAAATGGCGCCATCACTGGACGCCCAGTGACGAAGAAAGTTCGTCACTGGTTTCCCAGTGATGAATTGCTTTGTTCCAGTGATGAAGCTCTCTCGGCACTGGAATTCCAGTGATGAACCTTGACTCGTCACTCGGTTTCCAATGATGAACTCCGCTCGTCACTCGGGGCCCAGTGATGAACGTCATTCGTCACTGGCCACCGAGTGCGGAACCATCGAGGTCACCCCTTCCTGGGTTCGCTTAAAAGGCTGGGCTGTCTACCAGGCCAGGCTACCTGGCCTGTCTACCTGGCCTGGCTATCACGTCAGGCTACTCAGATCCCCCCATTCATAGCCCCATCATATGGCACTCAGCCAAAATAGCTGATTGACAGGCATAGTAATTGCTGATCTCCAACCCTGCTAGTGCCAGTGACCCAAGGTTGCCCTGTCCACCACTGGCTGGGCCCTTTGGGAATGTGTCTGAGAGGCCTTGCTTGCAGCATGTCAGGAACACAAGTACCAGCACTGTGTTTGTGTATGTTTGTGGGTGGGGTTTACGGAAAAGGCTGGGCTGTCTACCTGGGCTGTCCACCTGGGCTGTCTACCTGGGCTGGCTATCACGTCAGGCTACTTGGACCTACGAAAGCCCATTGGGACAAAAAGTGTTTTAGCAGTAGAGCTGTTTTAGCAATATAAGCTCCTTGTTTAGCAGTAGGGGTAGCAGTTTGTGCTCAATGAAGAAGCTATGTGTGAAGCTATTGTGTGTGTTGAATAACCCAGAGGTTCTGGGTTCAAATCAGTTGATATGCCACCGATCTTGTACCCTTGGGAAGGGCTATTAACACGACTTATCGGGCTGATTGGATTAGTCTTAAGACTGGTGGCTAGTTGGTCAAAGGCGGCCAGGAGCCGTTCTTTAGTGGCTGTCAGGGTCCAGGCTTCTGCGCCATACATTAGGATCAACAATTGAATTGTGAAGAGCTTAAAATAAGCGTTGCTAAATTAAAGTGCAAGGGTCTGGAACTGCTGCCATTCGGTGCTAACTCAGGTGACCTCAATACGACAGCAATTACTCCAGGTGTGGCCATAGGACTTAAGGTTTTGAACCACTTACACTCGGAAGGAAGGACGCCTAGTCTTTTCCGTAAGTGTGGAGGGTTCTTTGCCCTATCTGAGGGAGGGCCCTTACCGAAGCTAGGTACTCTTTTCTCTACCCTAGTGAAGGGAGGAAAGTCGTGTTAAGAGCCCTTCCCAAGTGCACAAGATTGGTGGCATATCAACTGATTCAAACCCAGAACCTCTGGGTTATGTAACATACACAGCTCCTTCAAACACAACTGCTTCACAAACAGCTCCTTCACACACTGCCACTTCACACAGCTCATTCACATGATTCACATGATTCACAGATCCTTCAGACACAGCTTCTTCGCTGAGCACAAACAACCCCTACTGCTAAAACAGCTTTTGTCCCAATGGGCTTTCGTAGGCTAAACTTGTACTGACCAAGGGGGGTATGATTACATGTACCTCCTTGTTCTCTATGCTAGTATGCCATGTTGACATATACAATCTTAGTAGTCACATAGCATTTTTGAGGCTGTGGGTCCACTGTACAATTTTTGTGTCCAGGACAGAGCCCAATCTACTAAGCCCAATCCTCTCCTTCCACTGCCAATAATCTCTCCAACCCCCTTGTACAAGTTGGAGTGGGGAAAGTACTGTTAACAGCACAGATTTTGTGACATGTCAAAGGATTTGAACCCAGGACCTCTGTTTTCTAGGTCTAACACCCTAAAGCATTTACCGAACACAGTACTGGTACAGTACTTGAATGTGTTCCTGACAGCTGCAAGGAAGGCCTCCCAGACACATTCCCCAAGGGTCCAGCCAGTGGACAGGCCAACTCCAGGGCACTAACAGGGTTGAAGATTAGCAATTACTATGCCTGTCAATCAGCTATTTGGGCTGAGTGCCACATGATGGGGCTATGAATGGGGGGATCTGAGTAGCCTGACGTGATAGCCAGGCCAGGTAGACAGGCCAGGTAGCCTGGCCTGGTAGACAGCCCAGCCTTTTAAGCAAACCCCCGGTTCCTCACTGGGTTTTCCAGTGATGGGTGACTCTTCGGCACTGGACGCCGAGTGATGAAATTATTTCGGCACTCAGGGCTTCCAGTGACCACGTTCTAATAGGACTAGAACGTTCCAGTGCTGAGTTCGATATGCAACAAAAACACCCTATTCACATGTCGCCATAGCCGTGTTACTGTTTTTTTGGTCCGGGAGTGTACTGGGGACTTGCAGAGGCGACGTTAGTATAACTTTAAGTGCTAACTTTGAAATCCCTTCAACTGAAACGATGATTCCTTTTTCTTCAGTAAACTGTATATTTGTTGTCACTGGTTTACCAGCTCAAGTTTCCTCATCACTGGAAAACTAGTGACGATAAATATTCCCCACTGGTAAGCCAGTGACGACGCGACTTCATCACTGGAAACCTAGTGATGAGAAATTTACCCGTGACCTCGGTAGTTTTGCAACCCTTTGAGCTGATCAATTATTGTCAATAAGCTTACGTGTTCAGGTTACCATTTATCTGTCTGCACCCTGTCCGTCTGTTTACCACGAGATATTTTGAAGAACGGCTGGATAAAGAAACGAATAAAGGATAAAGCACTACAATCAGAATATATTAGAATACTTATAGTAACGGGGGCTGCCCTAAGACGGTTCCCGTCCTAAGACGGTACGGATTTTTTGCTGATCTTATTATCCATAAGTACACCGTGTTTGTTGCCACTGACTATGCTGATTACAAAGGTAAATAAACCAAGTCCATGCACACAGCTTTAATTTGCATTCCAAATAGACTTTAACATATTTACTTCATGTTTTTTAAAAACAGAATTCTAACACTAGTAACAGTAATGTTGACAGTGCTGAATCACTGCGGTCACCGGCCTCTGCGTATTGGCGGCTCGTGTCGCTAACTATACGAACTCGTCCAAGCAGTCACACAACTGCCATGATACACATAAATAAAGCTCCATAAAACACTATGGATATGGGTCTTCAAATGTTTGTTGAGTAGAAAAGCAACCAAAAGGAAGCGAGATAAACATTGCCACCATTGTACTCCCAAGGGAGTGTGGCCGTGAAGGTGGCAGACAAGAGAACGCTCCAAAGATTTATTTGACTGTAACAAATGATTCGTGCTGTCTATGAAAATAAGACTTGATAGAGAGATGTATATGATATTTTCATATAATCACACAGAGTTTTGTTGATGTTGGCGGTGTCGTTTTTTCGTAATGGTTTTTTTTAGTCGGGCATTCACAATCAGTGCATTCAGCCCATTGCCCGTAAAAACATCAGCTGGATTGTTCTAGGTACAGCCTTCCTCATATGAGACAGAAAGTACATACAGTCACGATTTTACTGTTAAAAGTAATCTAAAATATCATACTATTAATTTTTTTTCTGTGTACTTAAATCTACCACTTACTTCTGAAGAGAGCAAAATGTAAAAAAGCGTACCGAGTTAGGCACACTGTCCAGCGTAACACAAAATTGGAAGGTTACATACACGAAATTGTCTCACAGTGTTAGCCGCTTGTAACACGCAGCGCGAAAGTTTCATGAAACACATGAATGCATTTCTTATTCAGTATGGTGTTCCAATCTATGTGTAAAAAATTCAGTCATCAAACTTTGACCACTCTCAGGCAAATAGCGATGGAGCGCCATGAGTTTGAGCGCAAGAAAAAGCGTACCGTGTTGGGGCACCTCCCGTTAATGTCTTTATAATTCTCCTTTCTCTATCTTCATATATGCTAATTATATGTACAATGTCGATGATGATCACCTGCATTATTATCATCATAACATACATTATGAAAGCTATTATTTTTTATCTAATGTTATGAGTTTGTTTGTCCTGATGTGTGTCCATATATAGTTGCTGCAGCTCCAAATTATTTCAGGTGGGAGTAAAAAAATTGTAATATGTGCAATGGACATGCATGGTTGTATCATAATTTTGTCAAAAAAAAAATACAAAACTATGAAATTATTTCATGGAGGTATGCTCGAGATCTTTAATTTCTTGTTTTGTTTGGAATATTGCAGATAACATGTCGAGTGCTCAGGTCCCTGTCTATGATGTTGCTATCATTGGTGGAGGCACTGTTGGGTGTGCCATTGTTCACGAACTAACAGGGCGAGGTTTGACAAGTGTGCTGTGTGAACAGAACAGTCAGCTGGTGCAGGAAGCCAGTGCAGGTAACAGGTAATTCAGGGAGTTTGTTTTAATACTTCTCATGTACTTATGTTGTCTGTGTGAATCTGTCTGTCTGTGCGTTTGTCTTAATCTGCGATAATGTTTGTTTGCCTTTCTATTTGTGCGTTTCCCAAATGTGTATTTGTGAGACATGTGTTTCTATGTGTCGCCTATCTGACAGTGTGTGCATTAACATGTATGTGTCTATCTACACATGTATGTGTGTTTCTGCATGTGTAAGTGTTGAAGTCTGCTACAGTCTATCTGTGTGTGTTCCTGTTTTCCTGTTCCTGTGTGTTCACTATGTGTTGTCTCTGTGGTTTTCCTGCAATTGAGATAAATTAGGATGCTTGCCTGACATTGTAAGTGATTATAGTTGTGATAATGATTTTTCTTATGTCTTAAA
>NC_049981.1:23123095-23130005 GCF_000003815.2 Branchiostoma floridae | reverse complement strand
ACAACATGCATCACAGTCTATTTTGCAAATTTCTAGACTATTTTTTTCTTTCAAAAAAAGCTTTTTGGCAGTCTCTTCTGTGTTCTGTTTTCCTGTTTATGGAGATTAATATGTCATTATCCTTTTCATTAGACGTCCCCTTACCTCTTGTGCTTTTAGATCATGAGAGACTGCAAGGTACTTGGAGGGCATCGTGAAAAAGGCAGCTATTGGTTACTTAAAACTTCAAAAGGACCAATCAAAAGCCGACTTGTCATCAACTGTGCTGGTCTACAGGGAGACAAAGTGGAAGCCATCAACCAGCCCAGTCCTTTTGGGTAAAGTAACATTTTGTCTTCCTTTACATAGTCAAGAATCAGCTAACTTAAAACATACACAAAGTTCTGAAACATTATTAAGACTTCAAATTTGATGTAAGAAACCTACTTGTTTGGTAATGTTTTACCCAAATTTCCTTAATTTTCATAAAGGTCTATTCATTTCTCCTATTATGTAGTATTTTGCATTTTCAAGTTGCTTGATAATCTTCCTTTATGAGCAAATTTCATTTCATTTGGAGCTGTCACTATCCAGTGATTCTTGACAAGATGTATTTTTATGATGTTCCTTTTAATTTATCAGGGTTACAATATGATATTCGTTTTTGTAGGATCCATCCAAGGAAGGGACAGTTTGCAGTGTTTGACCAATCAGCTGGGAGCCTTCTGCAGTCCATCATCCTACCTGTTCCATCCGAGAGAACAAAGGGTGTCCTGGTGTTTCCATCGGGTAAGGACAAATACTGTGGAAGGAGCAGTAACACTAGCACTGCCCTGAGTGAGAGTCTGTGAAATGTACTTGTCACATATGCAAATAGAGTTGAGTTCACACCAGGAATGTGTACTACATTGAACGCTAACAGGTACGGTTACAAATACCGGTACAGAGGTTGAGATACAGTATAACCTGTACTTGTACCTGATCTGTCTGACAACTTAACTTACAGTGTATGGCAACATTGTGGTCGGCCCTACGGCAGAGGACCAAACAGCTAGGGAGAATCCGCAGGTACATCAGAAAGTCATAGACGAGCTGATAGCGTTCGCTCAATTTGTCGTCCCGGAACTGGCTGAACATCCCGTCGTAGCAACCTACGCAGGACTCCGCCCAGCAACACAGATGAAGGACTATCATTTCATCCTGGACAAGAACAGGTGAGAAGTCTCAGGTGTAGCAGACTGGAGTTTATTCCTGGCCAGAATGTACCCGGGTATATTCTGGCAAGGGGTGTGTTCTGGCCTGTGATACTGGTCAAAGCTTATATATATGACTTGTTAAGATTTTACTCCAAATGACACTTTATTTAACTAAAGGGTTAAAAATACTTTTTATAGCCAGGTTGCCCTTTTACTCTGGAGCTCTACAAGTAATAATACTTCAAGGTCTTCAATTATTAAACATTAGTTTAACTTAAGTCTAAAGAGTAATTTAGTGGCAAGAAAAGGCACATGTACACAGAGGAAAAATGCCACAGGAACCTAAGTTCAAAATTTGGTTGGGCCAAAATGGTGAATTAAAAGGAAAAAGAAGACAGGTGGCAGCCATCTGGTTTATGACTGCAGATTCTTAAATGTCATATCATTTAAGGATAAAGGACAGTTTTAATTTCTTCATTAAAGGACAGTTTTAAATTTCTTCTTGATACAACTGAACCACTCTTGATACATGTGACTAGACTGTTGTTTCCTCACAGAGGATGGGTGACAGTTGGTGGGATCCGGTCCACAGGACTCTCCAACTGCCTCGCTATTGCCAGACGTGTGGTCAAATCCATCTCAACATCACAGTCTCACATTACATACCCAGAACAAAGCCCCAAGATAATAAGAATAGCAGATGATACTGTAGAAATGGATGGGATGTCATACCGTATAACACACCCATTGGCAAGACTTGGGTTTGCTAACAAGAGGGCAAAATTGTAGGTCATTAAACTGACTGATGTATGTTTACATGTTTATATTGTTACAATCATAAATCTACCAGAAATCTTTTCATATCTCAGCCTAGTTTGCATCACTTAAGATATTGGATATGTCAGCTTCTCCGGTTTCTTGACAGTTAGATGCAAAACGTCCGCCAGTTTCCTGATCACGGCCGTCCTTGTGTTTCCGAATGCCAGGACGATACAGAAGTGGGCGCCTGTGCTGCCGAAGAAATCAGTCACTTCTTCATCAGGCCCAGCAGTCAGGATGAAATGCACGTCTGGGTCGGTCCTCAGCTTGTCAATCTGAAAATCAAAAGCATATTATTGATGTTTGACATAGGAGTTTTCTTTTACACAACCAGTTTTTTCTCACCTGCTGACGTTTCGAGGTCTATCAGACACACCGGCTACATATAGCAGCAAGAAGCAGAACTCAAGTTAGTAGCTCTGAGGAAGATGTCTGACAGACATCGAAACGTCAGCAGGTGAGAAAAACTGTGTAAAAGGAAACTCCTATGCCCAATGATCTACCACCCTGATGAAATCATTTGGGGAAATGTTGATGTTTGTTTTATCAGTTTATTACCACCATGAAAATGGAGGTATTGTTCAGGGTGTGTCTCTCTGCGTGTGTTTGTGTATATATTATGGTCAGCATAACTTAGGAACCCCTGTATGGGGCAGTGTAGGTTTGGGCCCCAATGCATCTTCTCTAACCCACCTGGCCAAAGTCCATCAGATTGCCGGCCCTCTCCAGTTCCTGGAACTTGACCAGGTACATGATGCCGTGTTTTCCAGTCGGGACGGGCGGGGCGTGCCGAATGTCGTGACCCGCGGACAGACTCACATAGTCCATGCGTCCGTTCTCAAAGCACCCCGAGTAGATTGCCTGGTGATGCCTTGAAGCTCGTGCATTCACTTCGATCAACTTGAGCTGTAGTAAACACATCATGTGTGTTAGATGTATAGTTAAAAAGAAGTCTTTCTTCCACCAGTTGAGAAACCGTGGCACAGGAAAGCTCATTACAAACTCAGCTGGACTGTCACACACAAGGACTGAAATTTGTTATGAGAGCCACAAGAGACTTCCATGATCTAGCTTTAGGCTGTTCTTGGTTACACTTGTTAGCTGGCAAATACGCCCGTTTATTGAAGAATTAATACTTGAAATCTTTTTCAAAACAATTATTGTATATCTGTAAAGTCCTAGTCAGTCTTACTCGTTGTTGTAATGTAACTTTTATTTATGGCCACCTTTCACAGACTCTGTGAGAATGTCAACACAATTCAACTTGTATGGAATATTCGATATTGTTATTAATGAAAAAGTTTGAAGGTTCCTTTACAATTCCAAAGAAAGTCGCCAGGCAGGGCCAAAATCTAAACATATCTGCAAGTGGTTGAGACCTAAATTCATAATAATCTTAGTTATACTGTTTCTGTTTAACCACAAACAAAACTAGATACCATTACTAACTAATTACAACTAACAAATGCCATCTAATACATATCCTTTTGCAAATGTAATTAAGTAAAACGTTCTCCACACTATATGCAAAGATCCTGATTGATTGACCAATCTGAAGTGTGTGAGGAAATAATTACACAATTTACATGTACCCCTATCATAAAAATTTTCATTTTACAAATAAGACTTAGGATTACAAGTAAGACATAAGGAATTTTACCCATCTCATGATAAAGTTTACTCGAGGGCAAACAAAAATTCAGGCAAGTCGTCAGCAAGTTTACCTGCTTGTCTTTCATCTGAAAAACTTCAATGTGGGCGAAGGAATTGTTGAAGCCAAACCGGATCATCCTGGTCAACACGGCGTCGTAAAAGTCCCAGATTGGTTTCTGCTGCTCGTGAGTAAGAGTGGTTGGACAGATCATGGTCACGAACCTGGCGTCCTGGTCGTCATACCGGAGACTGTCCGTGATCTATAGAAACGGAAACTCACATGTTTAGCATTAATTTGTCTTGATAGAAGATGCACGAAAGTATTGTGTTCGCATGTTGGTTAGAGATATGAATGTATGTAGGTTGAGCATTGAGATATAAAGCATTGCCTTTTACGAACAAGCTTTTATTACATCTATACATTTGGAAGTGTATCTGAATAAAGAGTTAATGACCCATCCCGTGGTGTATATGGTTTCATAACGCCTGGTCCTTTGCTATGACCACCGAATAAAACCAGTTCGTTTGCTTCGCTCACTCGGTGGTTTAATTCGGGGGAAGACCAAGCGTTGTAAAACCATATACAAATGGACACCGACGAACGGGTGGGTCATCAAAGCTAGTATTATTGTATAGCCTATTTAAACTGACGCAATAAGAAATACAAATTCCTGTGACACTATGCATATAGATACAGATGTCCAATTTTTTTAATGGATTACATTTGTGCTTTTGGAAGAATTTGTAGATTTCATTTTGAATTCAAGATTTCTACGGACAACATTTCATCACATTGCAGTGTTGACATGTCAAATCTCTTTCAAATCTACTCTACTCCACCCATTCTCATCTGCTGGGGGCCGTTCTACGGCTGTCTCAAGAGTGACACTCATTTGCTGCCGTACTATTTAATAATTTAACGACCAATGTGACCAGATAAAGTACAGGTAGGCACTTACTGCCCAGTGCACGATCTTTCCCTCGATCACGCAACCGTCTACAGTGTAGAAGTTCTCGGCATCTATGAAGGGTTCCACGACTACGGCATCGCGAAGAGCGAGAAGGTACTTCTTCACATCCACGTATTCCTCGTAAAAACTCCTCCAAAAAGAATTTCAAAAAAAAGATCGCGAAATGCATACTAATAGTTGAACACCACTTCAAGTCCAAAGTCAAAGAAGATGTGGGGAAAGTCAAAACATCAGCCATATAATTAAATCAGTAGGGATTTATTTCTAGAAATTGGACTTTTGCATGTGATGCCTATTAGTATTACAAACCGACTACACCCACCTGAAGAATGACGCACTCGGAGCTGAGAGGAAATTTGGGTATTTATCCCTCATTGTGCGTAGATTCTGCAGCACGCTTGTCATTTCATCATCACTGTTCACCTTCTTCACGCCGACAGACGCGAACCCTGTTGCTGGCTTCACGAAGGCAGGCAGACCTGGCAGGATATTGAGTCATGACATGCTCAAAAATTGTGACTATAGCTCGTTCAGAGCACGAAATATAAAGACCGGAAGTTCTGCTACAATGCCAAGAGGAGCTGCTAACCTTTTCCATTTTTGTCACATTCTTCCAACACACCAAAGTATGAAACCAATATATCCAGCAGTTAAGGACTTATCTTGTTCACGCACGCGCTCGCGTACGCTCTGGTGTCAGCTGATTATACCTATCATCTTATGGACTCGCCTGAGTATTACTGCCGTATCAAGATCACCTACTGAACGCTAAATACGAAGGATTGTCGTTATACCCCTGTCACATGGGGCGAAAATCGATCGGACGACGAGTCTGCGGCAATCGCCCAAGATTCGCTTATAATGGTGACTTTATTGCACAACAATTGTACAAGGTACAAAGTATGGCTTATATGTGACAGGGACGGTTTTCAGGTGAAAAATACGCGCAACCCTCTGTCTTCAATATGGCTAATCTTCCATCGATACGCCCGAAGATCGTGGATAATGTGACAGGGGTATTACAGACCCCACTATGACTGTACCTAAGCTCACTACTATAACGTAAGTAGTGTAAGCAATTTCTTACCGACTTTTCTCAGGGCCTGTCTCGCATCCGTTAACATGGTAGGCGAGTCCAGGTCTACCACGGCGTAGGGAGTGGTGCTGGCGGCTGGGTCCATGTATTGCCTTGTGTAAGCTTTGTGGAAAGCGAGGAAACTGGCTTCCACACTCGGACCCGGTACGCTGTGGAAGTCTCTGGCGACGGCGGAGTGGACAAACGTGGAGATGTCACTCAGAGCCAGGACGTTGTTGATATTTTTTTCTTTTACGACCTTGAAACAAAAAGGTCGTGTATCAATTTTCGACCATTGACTATACATAAGGCCACATCCGCGCGCGCATTGATTTTCGCCTGTTCTCCTTCCAAAAATTGTAGCCACATGTTATAAAATAGCACTCCTGTTCAATCTGGATTTAATGCTGGCCAGAGGACCTGCTCTCTTGGGTAAGGGCGAACAGCGCCCTTCTTCACCTCTTCAAACAAGAATTGCAATAAAATATTATAGAAATTGCGTCGATTCTGACTTACAGTCTTACTGGAGGTGAACATAAAACAAACCAAGCCCGAGAAAGAATGGACTGTTTTATAGTCCTGTGCTTTAGCGGATTTTTGCTGGATTTTTTTGTCTACCGCATTAGTTTTAGAGCCCACAGAGGACGTCACCCATAAAATCAAGTCAGTGTGGCCTAATGCAACATTACTTAAACGATGAACTGTGACGGCGGCCAGAACTCAATAAAGACTCGAGTCGTCCATACGTTGTTGGTAACTTTCTTTATTCCCTTCTCGACCCGCCCGGTCCGGGACTCAAGCCCGACTCTCCCGCTCCGGCCTGTCCGGGATCCGAGCTCTACTCCCCGCTATCGACCTGCCCGGTCCCAGACTAGAGCCAGACTCCCCCCGCTCTCACTCCACTTTCTCCTCTATATTCCCTCGGTTGTTACCTCTGTCAACACTGAGACCACCTTCTGCTGCTCTGTTATATACCTTTGTCTGATCTTGACGTTTGAGTCAGTCCTAAGGTAGGTCCTAATTACTTTTGCCAACACTGAGACACGAGCCATGACCATCTATCACCGAACTTGACGTATTGCTTGGCGTTTTGAGGACATCATTGCCCAGGACATGTCTGGACTTGACGTCTGGGTCAGTCCTAATTTCATTCCAATTACTTTAATCAACACTGAGACACGAGCCATGACCATCTATGACTGAACTTGACGTCTTGC
>NC_049981.1:23119549-23122170 GCF_000003815.2 Branchiostoma floridae | reverse complement strand
CAAATTTACTCGTCTATTACGACACACATATCGTTAATAACGACTATTAAACTCAAATTTACCCCGGAGGCCTAGGTTTTCATTCGGTACAAAATGTCACCATTCTTCAGAGTACAATGTACGCTAAAGCTAATGGCACAACCCACCGAACGTGCAAATACGTGCTGTCTACGTGCCAAAACGTGGGCATTCTTTTGGGATCCGTAAGTGGTTATAGGGCCTTCACACGGAAACCGAATCAGCAGGAATCAAGCAGAACCAGCTGGAATGAATTATTTGCAAAATTCGTGCCACATTCGTGGCCATTCGGACAAATTGCACGTACGGTGGGTTGTGCCCTTAGCTTAACGCATGTGGCTAACGCTCGAAGCGGGGCTTAAACCGCTCTGAACCCAGCTAGACTGATAGACAACTACCCACCTTTACCAATGGACACCTCAGCAACTCCTGCTCTTCCTCTGGATTTCCGTTGGAGAACGGAATCAGCACAGAGACGTCACAAGCAATTGATGACATTGTTCGATGTAAGAAATACTAATCCAGGACCCGCGGTAGATACTGCAGATAAAACATAATTTATTTTAAGGCATTATAGAGTCAATATTGTTTCATAAATTGTCCAATGCTTTAATTTGTTAATAAAGTGTGAAATACAGGAATTCTGTTTTGAATTTTATTCCTCAAATTTCAAATCAAAAATTCTATGTCCTTTGCAGAGGTCGACCCCCAAAAGGCCATGGTGGGTAGTTTTAGCTAGGTTTTGGTTGGGTAACTTGTTAGCCCTGCCCTTTATTTCGTCTTTTATATAACCCTGTGACATGCGAGGGGCACTGTCGTTTAAAACGAGTAGTATACTTGAGTTACAATAACTCTTCAAAATATACAACTCCTTAAAAAACGAGACAATACCATATACTTCCAGAATATAGCACACATCGCGCTATCTTGATTGTGTACACGTATTACAATTCATACAATATATTAGTTTCTTAGAACTGTTAGGTATTAGCAACGCATGTAGTTAAACTGTTTTGTTTGTGCAAGTTGCCACACATTGTATCCTTTACAGTTGTCGTGCAATAAATTTCATCTTCTTCTTCTACATACTCCTCTCTGTCTTAAAGCAAAGAGTGTTTCTCACCTGTTGGTGTATGGTTATTAGCTGCACGAGGTTATCCTTCAATACCTGTAGCGCCTGTCGCACACCGTCCTATCACTGAGGAATATGGATAAGATTTGACTTTTTTTCGTTGATCGTTTCCTGTCTTATGTGGCAAACTCCGCTTCACAATATCAGACGGTTTGGACGTGTGCAGAAAGACAGTCAACATTAGGTACGTGACTTTCCACATGTAACTGAAGAGATAACATAACGCTTACACAGGGAAATCTTTGTAACGTCTTTCCCTTGAACTAGCATGACATGGTCAAGTTTACATACCTGGATGCCAAACATGCATGCACATTCTAATGTTAGCCGTGTGGGGCCACAGAAGACTGTCGAGTCTGTAATGTCAACTTTTCTATACCAAACAGACACAAGAGTGAGACAAGTCCTGTAACGTTAGAGCGCATTTTTAGATATTCTAACATTTGTACCATCTGTTTCAGTTGAACAATTATGACATGATAAAGTTTACATACCAGAACACAATATAAATCTTGTACATGTCTTACACACCTTACTGCGGTGTCCTGAACTGACCCTTCACTTTCACAATTCAAAATCGTGCCTGCACATCGCCAAAATGGTGTCTGTGTGTAGAACAAGGCCCCGGGGGCATTGTACGCATGTATGAAATGAGTGAGTGTGATCAAATGTGAACTTTGCAGTACTGGAACAAAACAGCTGAAGCATGTTGCAATAATCCCTACATGTCACTGTGGTACCGCCGCATCTAATATACCAACGAATACCAAATCCCATTGTACTTGCGATTTCTCGGTTAGCAGTGAAATCTAAATTTCGAAATAGTCCGGCGGCATAGCTGAAAAAATCATGCTAATTGTGCACTTTAGTCTAAAAGCACCAAATTTGGCACACAGATAGTCAAACATGTTCTAAGCAAATCTAGATATGGAGGCATCTCAATTTCAGCCCAGGAGCACTTTAGCAGCACTTTGAATTTAGAGCCCCGGGAAATGGAATACCCATTTTGGAGATTTTTTAGGGGGAGGGGCAAAAAACTAAACATCGTTGTTTCTTCTTTAAAATTCATAGGTTGGTAGAACTAGTCACTACAACCTCCGAAATATGTTTCCTTTTTCAATATTCAGCTTTGATAGAAAATTATTAGCCCTAAAATCGGATTTTTTTTTGAGATTTTTTCATCAAAAATATATACTTTACTTTCCAATATCATGCATTTATTCACATTACCTATAGGGCCTTGCCTGATGATTTAGTCTTACTGTGGGTATCATACGCTGCATATCAAACTTTAAATGATCGAAATTCGTCAATGAAATCTGGAGATATGAATGTGTGAAGGATGACATGTCTGCCAGCTTGTAGTGACAATATCGTTGCTAGGGCCGTTGCTAAGGCTGTTGCTAGGGAGGTTTCAGATCGTACTCCACAACAAAACTGATACACAGAACGAACTTTTCTGCAGTATTTT
>NC_049981.1:23114191-23119449 GCF_000003815.2 Branchiostoma floridae | reverse complement strand
AAATGTTCAACGTTTAGCAGATGCAGAAATATGTTTTTTATACGTTGTTTCTATCAGAATCATTAGCAAACCGTTTGCTAGGGCCGTTGCTAAGGGGGTACTCAGTCATGTTTCAAGCAAAGACCAGCAGAGAGTCAAGTTCTCTGACACGTTATTTTGCTCCTGTCATATTGTAAATCACGCATAACTGTGAAAAATATTATAATTGATTGGAAATGTTAATTTGGGCTCTACATGGGGGATATGAGGATACCTGAAAAGGAATTACCACGATTTTGCACATTTTTATTTTAATTTTTGCTTATTTAGTACATACCTTACTAAATCACTGCATATATCTAGTATATATGTCGTACACAATTATAAGGCTCTCCATGGGGGTTACCAGGACTCCACATAAGTGACACCGATTAATACCCAGGACAAAGGATGCAGGATTACGTCATGGATATTGAAAATTTATATCTAGAAACAAGACCATAACAAAGGCCAAGAACAAGGCTATTCTGGAATGAATGCAATTTTGTACGTTTGTTGACCAGGTTCTCTGACACATACATTTGCTCATGTCATCCTGATAGAAACGTGAGTATCTTGTTGACTTTTGTATAGATGGGTGCTGTTGCGCCCCGAACCGTGCCTGCCCCATTCCGTGCCCATTCAGGCACGGAACGTGGCACTGCCCGACAAATTGGGTCATTCTTTGTATGTGTGACAATAATTAGATATGTAAAACTTTGAACAGCCATATGATTAAAACTGAAAATTACTGAAATTGCGATGGCTACCCTCATAGATTTGATGAAGATACTCTGATGAAGATACGAACGTAAGGTTAAACATTGTATTTGAACATAGGAAATGGGTTCCCTACTTTTCCGGACCAAAAAGTGAGGATGAAGCATTGAATTTAAGAGGATGTACTAGGAGATTACTTGAACCACTAAACGTAGACTTTTAATCTCTTGAAAGTTTAGTCATTTCTAAGGCGGATTACCTCCCATGCTCCTCGGCACCGGTGGATGGTGTTAAGATTTGTTAATGTTGCTGGAGAGAAGAATAATCAATCGCCGTATCAGGATTCTCAATGTGTTTTTAGGGGGGGGGCATAATAAGTCAGAACTTAAACTTACTGCTGCTAACAATAGCCATTGTCTGAGAGCGATGCGCTGAGATAGACAATAGTCTTTCTGAAGTACAAAAGATCCGTGAATAGTTCCATCATGTTGGTACGCGTACGTCACTGGATGAAGATACTTTTTTCACAACCTTTTTTTTATTTTTACCGACGTTTCGGTGACCGTCAGCGCCATCCTCAGGGCAATTCTGACTGGTGCACAGTGTACTGCAGCTATGGGTATTGCTACTAACAGATGCAAATACATCAGTGGAAACAAAACAAGGGCTGTGAAAAAAATAGTTTCATAACTATTCAAATACAAAAGATGTTTGATAAGGGCATCCTCACAGAGAAACAAAGGCGTCCACTATGTTTTACTTTTGAACAGTTGTCTTTAGCCATTTACAGCTCAAAGCTCCATTTGCTACGAGTAGTATTCGTAAGCCAGGATCTAAGCCTGTGTACCGTCTGATTTCTACCGGGGCTCCTAATGCACTCGCAGCTAGCCAGCATCTTACAAAACAGTCTTCTTTGTAGCAGCTAGATAAGCACTTGGCTTTCGTAGTTATGGACTGATTTATGAAATTCTTCTCATTAAAATACAAAGAGCAGATGACTTTTTTCAGAACTGCCACGTCGCTGAAATTGCTTAATCCCAAGGGAGACAATGGCAAGTATGGTTTGAATTGTTTTGTCCACATTTTCAATTGCCATCAGGGTTGGTCAGCTATCTGTGCCATTCTCCAAATTGTGCTTTAGACCATCAAGTTCGGGAATCATTCACTACCAAAAATGATTTGAATTATTGAATTGAATTAGGACAGTAGTTACTGTGCTGATTTTGTCTCTGTCAGCATTTTGACTTCACAGACCCTCGGGCAGTTAAGGACATTTGCGACCATATTGTAGCATCGATGAAGTGTTCTCTTGTCGTCTGGCTTACGGTAACAGGGAAACAGCAAGGACAGAAGGTGAAGAGAGACAATTGATTTTCATGAATTAGCAGGAAAGACGCCTAGTTAAAAATGTACTCCCATCTAATAGATGTCGCAAAATAACGTCATCACTAAAGTTGTGCAAAATTTATAGCTTGCCAGGCCAACATAACCCCTATTACTGAACCCCATACACACATAAACAGGCCAGGGTTCGTTAACAAACTCAATCTATAGGAAATAACTGGTCAAATCATAATTGACACTCAAACACACAGAAAACAACACAACCGACATAAACCATAATTACGTCACAGAGTATGTTACCTACGGTCACTCGTTATTGTTGATGCCTATCAAGTGTTAATTTTCTTATTGGTCTAAACTCCGGTCAACTGATTTTTTTTCAGGTC
This sequence comes from Branchiostoma floridae, assembly GCF_000003815.2. NCBI lineage: Eukaryota > Metazoa > Chordata > Leptocardii > Amphioxiformes > Branchiostomatidae > Branchiostoma > Branchiostoma floridae. Next base: position 23,116,981 of record NC_049981.1, on the reverse strand, counting down.
AGTTTTTCCCGTTTTTACCGGTACGATGTACCATACCCATTACTGCCAAGTAGTGTCTGTACCCTTATATAAGTGCCAACACCCCCACAGTATTGTTAATACCCCCAGTAATGTCAGTTCTCACTGTAGTGTCCATATACCCACAGTAGTGTCTGATCTGTACCCTCAGTAGTGTCCTTACTCCCTGAAGGGTCTGATTTGTACACCCAGTAGTGTCCATACCCCCTGTAATGCCCATTAATTCTATAGTGTCCGTTCCCCCAGTAGTGTCCTTAGCCCCTGTAGTGTCTGATGTGTACCCCAGCAGTGTCCTTATCCCCTTTAGTGTCTGATCTGTATACATGTACCCCAGTAGTGTCCGTACCTACTGTAATGCCCATTAATTCTATAGTGTCCGTTCCCTCAGTAGTGTCCTTAGCCCCTGTAGTGTCTGATGTGTACCCCAGCAGTGTCCTTATCCCCTTTAGTGTCTGATCTGTACCCCAGTAGTGTCCGTACCTACTGTAATGCCATTCTGTAGTGTCCATTCCGCCTGTCGTGTCCGTACCCCCTGTAGTGTCTGTACCCCCCGTTTTGTCCGGTCTCCCAGGAGTGTTCATACCTCCTGCACTGTCTGATTTGTAGCCCCGTTTTGTGTGAGCTGTATGTTTTCTCGTATTATTTTACCCACCCAAGAACAATACCAACATCCCAATAAATCCGACATTGAATTTTTTTTCCAAATCTACCCTCCGTGCAACAATGGACTCTTTCAAATATACCCCCCCCCCCATACTCAATGGAATCTTTCAAGTTACTCCTCTCTAATCCATAATGTGATAGCTACATCCACACTGAATTTCAGGTCATTTGGTTTAAATACAAGGCACAGAAGCTCAAAATATACATTTTTGGTCTAAAAATGGCAAAACATCACAAAATTAACCATTATAAAGTAGTGTAGGCAAAAGGTATGAATAAAGTCCTGTTTATATATGTAAAAGGCATTCCGACACCAAATTTCAAGTCATTTGGTCTAATTACCAGGGAACAGGAGCCAAAAATGTACATTTTTGTCTAAAAATGGCAAAAAATCACAATATCAACCATTTTTAATTAAAGTATGCATAAGGCATGAATGCATTCCTGTGACCATATGTTATAGGCACGTCCATGCCAAATTTCAGGTCATTTGGATTGAAAACCTGGGCACAGAATTTGGTTTTCATACAAAGGCACAGGAGCCAATAATATACATTTTTAGTCTAAAAATAGCAAAAAATCCCCAAATTCAACAATTTTAGCAATGTCTACCACAACACAGAACGACATACTGTCCGCACTTGGCCTACACTACCTTCATACCAAATTTCAGGTCATTTGGTCGTAATACAAGGGCATAGGAGCCCAAAATATGCATTTTTTGGTCAAAAATTGCCAAAAATCCCAAAATAACACTTTTTTGAAGTGATATATGAAAAAATTGTTGATGGTATTCTGAGAACATATGTCCAATGCATCTCTATACCAAATTTCTGGTCAATAGGTTTTCATATAAGGACATAGGAGCCAAAAATATACATTTTTAGTCAAAAATAGCCAAATATACCAAGATATATCATTATTGAAGTGTTGTATGCAAAAAGTGTTGATGACATCCTAAGGGCATATGTTCAATGCACGTCTGTGCCGAATTTCAGATCAGTAGGTTTTAATACCAGGACACTAAAGCCCAAAATATACATTTTTGGTCTAAAAATGCCCAAAAAGTGCCATAAAATCAATTCTGGGCAGAACTTGAGATGCCTCCATATCTATTTCTGTTTAGAACACATTAAGCTGCATGTGTGCCAAATTTGGTGCTTTTAGACAAATTTGCACAATTTTTCAGCTATGCCGCTGGACTAAAATGATGACTTCCGATGTTGCGTAGACGGCACCGGCAGTTTCCATGGACACCAAAGAATGTCAACAAATATGGTGCTTTCGACAAGGTTATCGTGGGACGTAAGTGACGTGACTATTTTCTATGGGCAAATGGCTAATATGTATAAAGTATAAGTGTGTTTTATTTAAAATGTCTTACCTTTAGTACATTCCATTTAGGTTATAAGTGTACGGAATATGCCGGAATTTATGTTAACTTTATCACTAAAATCAGACTTCCCACATATCTAACAAGAGTTCGTAGACCTCATATCTCCATGAAATAGTCTGATTATGTAAATGACTTCTACATTTGCATAATCTATGCTTAGTTGTGTACACCTGTAAATAACCTACGCTGGTTACTATGTTGATGGTCCAAGCATTTGCCACATCGATGAATTAGGGCACTTTTGCATTGATTATGCAAATTAAGGACTTATTTGCATAATTGGTATCTGATAATGTTCCACCTGCCACAAGCTACATATATTGCATGTATCTGAGTTCTATAAAGAAAACACTGCAAATACAGATTTTCCTCATTAAATATGCAAATTAAGTGCCAGTTTGCATAATTTGCACTTCATGATGTGTATCTCTGTCTAAGCTACCTACATACCAAATATCATGTAAATTTGTCATTCCCTTCTTCAGTTATCGTCCTTAGAAGATTTTGACAAAAATGCCCCTGCAGTTCCAGAGCAACCTTATGTGGCATACCCCGTTCCACAGTATCAGATGATTGAGACGTGTGCAGTGAGACAGTCAACATCAAGAGATAACTGAAGAGATAACACTAACGCTACACAAAGAATACTTTGTACTGTCTGTTTCACTTGAACTAGCATGACATAGGTTTAGTTCACATCACACCCCGAAAGG
>NC_049981.1:23108859-23110284 GCF_000003815.2 Branchiostoma floridae | reverse complement strand
ACGCCGCCAGCACGGGACGCCAGCAAGCAGCATTACAAGTGTGGTAGCCTTGAATGTAACGTTAGTTGTAGAACTGACATTACTTTAGCCTTAAGTGTAGTTGTAGAAGTGACACTAGTTTGGTAGCCTTGAGTGTACAGTCAAACCTGTATTAGGGGCCACCTCTACAAAGGGGCCACCTGTCCATAGTGGCCACTTTTTGTCGGTCCCTTGGGTATTTTATCTACAAGTTGCCACCTCTATACAGAGGCCACCTGTCTATAGTGGCTAAATTTGTCTGGTCCCTTGAGTGGCCGCTATAGACAGGTTTGACTGTAGTTGTAGAAGTGACACTAGTTTGGTAGCTTTGAGTGCAGTTGTAGTAGTGACACTAGTTTGGTAGCATTGAGTGTAGTTGTAGAAGTGACACTAGTTTGGTACAATTGAGTGTATTTGTAGAAGTGACACTACTGTGGTAGCCTTGAGTGTAGTTGTAGAAACTAGAAGTGACACTAGTGTGGTAGCCTTGAGTGTAGTTGTAGAAGTGACACTAGTGTGGTAGCCTTGAATGTAGTTGTAGAAGTGACACTACAACTAGATTCTTGTTTGGTATCTAGGCATCTTGTTTGTTGTCCATCTTGTTTCTTTTACCTCTCGTATTAAATTTTGAGTATGCGATGATGTCATCCATAAAATTTACTTGTTGTGGCCTTGTATGCAATTCATGGCGATCTGTGTACATGAACACTTTCTTCAGAATAATTAATCGTATACGTAGCGCACAGTGACATGTGTAGCAATGTTGTTGTCCACCATTCAGAATGCTGCTGGATCATATGGACGTGATCGAATCCCAGCTGTTGTGAAATCCCCGACATGGCCACTGCGACGTGAAAGAGTTGCCATCCGTACAGTACTGGTTTGCTTCACCATAATGGCACATTGTACAAAAAGAGGGCTGTGATCTCCGATTTTCCCAGACATATTGAGTCTACGTACATTTCAAATAGTGAATGTTGTTTTTGGTACCAAAGAAGTAAAGGTTAGTTTTAAGAACAGTTTTGGAAATGCGGTGTCAAAGTTGAAGGATAATGTCGCATACCATACTAGACTTTGAATGGACTAAAATCTTGTGTATTGTTTCCATTTCAATAAAATGTATCTGGTAGCATATAATTCTCTTGCCTTGTCCACATCCAGCAATAACAGTTTATGACTACAGTCCAGCTTTACAGTTATGTATTTTGTTTACACAATTCCACCATTGGTAGTTGCAAATATACTAGCTGCTTTACAGATATGGTCATCTAAACCATCCCACAATACAGGGCACACATTTCTTGTCAGTGTCAGTGACGTTGTTACCTGCATGTATGCAGGTATGGTTTTCACGGGCGTGGGAAACTTTTGGAAGCTGGGGATTAAGGGCGCTGTATCTCGAGAACG
>NC_049981.1:23055082-23108510 GCF_000003815.2 Branchiostoma floridae | reverse complement strand
TGAATAATTCTCAATTTTGATTTTGGCGCCCTGGTGCTTGAACTTGACATTTAGGTTACTTTTGTGCGGGCACGGGGTGTGCGCTGTATCTCCCGGAACGCAAGGTGCCATTGTGTTGCTATTTGGTACGTGAGTTGTTGGTGGTGTCCTGGTGTGGTCAGGTTTGATTTTGGGCCTCCTAGTGCTTGAACTTGATACTGTATAGGTTGACCCTGGTTTTGTGTGGTTGGGGCATCCTCCCAATATCTGCTTGGTTCTGAAAACAGATTACGGTTGGGTGTAGAACCATCATCTGGCCTGGGGCAACCTTCAATGTATCAGGTTACTTTGTATCCCCTGTCTTAGTGGCACTGACGGTGTGCCAGATGACGGGAGTGTACCAGATGATATATCTGTTGGTCAGGTATAATTGGAGTTTGCTTATTACTCTTTGTGGTGTTTCTAGAGCTGTATAGTACTGAGTTTAAAGTTCTGGTACAAGTTCCTTTACCCTGTTGGCAATCATGGTTGAACTTGAACTTAAACAGAAGAAGATGCAATTTTCTAATGTGGAGGAGAACTGTATAGAGCGTGGGCATAAGAGAAAGGTATGTGTATGATTTGTCCTGTGTTTCTTTTTGTTTCTTTGGTAATGCCATTTCCAATTCCATACTGTATACAGGTAATTCGTAGTTTTGGGCTAGTCATATTCGCTTGGTTTTTGGGCCTGCTTAATCTATAGTACAGGCAGGGTTAAGTGGTGGCACGGCACGAAAAACGGTATTTAAGGATGCTGAAACCATGCGTAATGTTGACGTATTTTCCTCCTTTACGGATCTATACACCACTTATACGAGTACGTAAATATTGCCTTTAAGTGGTATTTCTGTAGGTCCGTGTTAGTCCTTATTTTCCGGTTTTCCCGTTGTCTTTAAGCAGCTTAAAGATGTCGTAAATGATTTTTAAAACCCCCTTAAAACTTGTTTAAAGTTCACGTTTATTTGATCTAAAGCCTCTTTACGTCTCATATACAATTGCATTAAGTGGATTATAACGTGTGTTTTAGTGCCTTTTCAGCAGCTTAAAGTTGCCATAAATACTTATTAAAACGCCCTTAAGACATGTTTAAACTTCACGTTTATTTGATCTAAAGCCTCTTTACGTCTCATATACGTGTGCATTAAGAGGATTATAACGTGTGTTTAGGTGCCTTTTCAGCAGTTTAAAGTTGCCATAAATATCTATTAAAACGCCCTTAAGACATGTTTAAACTTCACGTATATTTGATCTAAAGCCTATTTACGTCTCATATACGTGTGCATTAAGTGGATTATAACGTGTGTTTAGGTGCCTTTTCAGCAGCTTAAATTTGCCATAAATACCTATTATAACGCCCTTAAGACTTGTTTAAACTTCACGTTTATTTGATCTAAAGCCTCTTTACGTCTCATATACGTGTGCATTAAGTGGATTATAACGTGTGTTTAGGTGCCTTTTCAGCAGCTTAAATTTGCCATAAATACTTATTAAAACGCCCTTAAGACATGTTTAAACTTCACGGGTCCTAGGCGGTAAAAGCGGTGTCGCGGCCACAACTTGCGGGCTAGAGCAGGCCCAAACTTTCTTCAATACTTCTCTTAAAAAATGAACGCCTGGAAAATAACCACTCCTTGTCGTACGTATGGCCCGTAAATTTGAACCCCCCACTCTTTTCTGCCATTGGATACATCCTATCACATGACACAGCTGTGCCACAGACGGACCAAGGAAGTTCAACCTCCTTGGACGGACGGAGGCGTGCGCCCCATGGCGAGTACGAAATAACGCTGAATAAATTTACATCTTGCCTGCCCACGCATATCACCATAATTAACCCAAACAAACACGAGCAACACGAGAAGACACCGCCTGTGTGCACAAACTGTTCTTTCTCGACGCTTGCTTGTAGATAAAGAAATAAACATATTTCGTACATTTACCTGTAGTAAGAACTGCTTGCCGTTTTATAGAGAAAACACAACTCACTGCACAAAACGCTATACCTACTACATCCTTATTCTTCAAGCAGAGGTTGAGTCGCGGAGATATTCATAGCAGTAGTCGGGATTTCTACCGTCTCTTAGCTCGAGTGTCAACTTGCCACAAAGAAAACAGGCGGCCTCACCCTGATTTAGACCCTGGAATTTCAGAACATATATGCGGTATAAAATAAAAAGGAAAGGGTCTCCTCCTGTTCACAGAAACTGCGCTTCAAACATGCCGTATGTTCAGCAGAAAAAGGCAACGTTTCATAAAACCTTTGAGACGGTACGGTATTAGCCAATAGATAAAACGGGGGTAGTGCCCCCAAGTTTGCTTAAGCTACGCGGATTCAAATATTAAACATGTCGTATGTTCAACAGAAATACGCAACATTTCATATACGTCTTGGCAACATATAAGGTAAACGGGGGAGGTCTCCCCTAGTTCGCTTAAACTGCGCGGATTCAAAGATTAAACATGTCGTATGTTCAACAGAAATACGCAACATTTCATATACGTTTTGGCAGCATATAAGCTAAACGGGGGAGGTCTCCCCTAGTTCGCTTAAACTGCGCGGATTCAAAGATTAAACATGTTGTATGTTTTACAGAAATACGCAACATTTCATATACGTCTTGACAACATAAAAGCTAAATGGGGGAGGTCTCCCCTAGTTCGCTTAAACTGCGCGGATTTAAAGATTAAACATGTCGTATGTTCAACAGAAATACGCAACATTTCATATACGTCTTGGCAACATATAAGCTAAACAAGGGAGTCTCCGCTAGTTCGCTTAAACTGCGCGGATTCAAAGATTAACATGTCGTATGTTTACAGAAATACGCACATTTATATACTTAATGCCACTCATAGCGACTTTTTCCTTCCGCCCTTTTTTTCCCCTAGTTCGCTTAAACTGCGCGGATTCAAAGATTAAACATGTTGTATGTTTTACAGAAATACGCAACATTTCATATACGTCTTGACAACATAAAAGCTAAATGGGGGAGGTCTCCCCTAGTTCGCTTAAACTGCGCGGATTTAAAGATTAAACATGTCGTATGTTCAACAGAAATACGCAACATTTCATATACGTCTTGGCAACATATAAGCTAAACAAGGGAGGTCTCCGCTAGTTCGCTTAAACTGCGCGGATTCAAAGATTAAACATGTCGTATGTTTTACAGAAATACGCAACATTTTATATACGTCAAGTTTTGGCAACATATAAGCTAAACGGGGGAGGTCTCCCCTAGTTCGCTTAAACTGCGCGGATTCAAAGATTAAACATGTCGTATGTTCAACAGAAATACGCAACATTTCATATACGTTTTGGCAGCATATAAGCTAAACGGGGGAGGTCTCCCCTAGTTCGCTTAAACTGCGCGGATTCAAAGATTAAACATGTCGTATGTTCAACAGAAATACGCAACATTTCATATACGTTTTGGCAGCATATAAGCTAAACGGGGGAGGTCTCCCCTAGTTCGCTTAAACTGCGCGGATTCAAAGAATAAACATGTCGTATGTTCAAATGAAGTACGCAACATTTCATATACGTCTTGGCAAATATATTAACGGGGGAGGTCTTCCCTTCTTTGCGTAAATGACGGTTCGAAATAAATTATATATATGGCATCCTTCGGTCAATATTGACCATGGTATCCGCAACATTTCATATAACGTAAAATAGCGCATATAAGCTAACCGTGAGAGGTTCTCCCCTGTTCGAATTAAACATTGCGCACAGAAAGTTTGAATACGTCAAACGCTTTCGGAATAGCTAAAAAACACAGAAGATTATTGTATTTGACTTTGTATTGTATTGTATTTGTATTTGTTGAGGTATAAACATAACATTTTGTACCAGAAAGCGCAATAATTTTCAGTTTTGACTGTAAATCTTGCCACTGTTATAAAACAGATAACGCAATGTTTTATCTAACACCAGACAAAGGATTATTACATTTGACTTAGCCGGTTAACATGTATTTTGTAACAGATCTAGAGAAACGGTATTTGTCCGTTTTGACAGAAAATATTTTTGAGACATTTAAGTTGTCTTTTCGGCATACTAAAATACATGTAAAATTCACGCAAAGAAACACAACAGATTAAGTTAGATTTACAAACGCTGAAATCTTCCGTAAATGCCAAATGTATGTTTCCGATGCCTTTGATAGATCTTAAAATCTGCTGAAATATTTCTCCGCCTTTAAGGGCTTTATACGTATCTCTGAAACTTTGCTTAAAAAGTTGTTTTCGTGCTGTGTGGAGGCTTAGCTTGGTTCTGTTTTAAATTCAGTATCGTTTGTTGCATTTTGTCGCGGCAAATACATGATGAAATTCCCCTTCTAAGCAACTGCTCATTGGTTTGGGGGGATGTTTGCTGGGTGTTTGCTCTGACTACAACAGCTTCTGAAGTTTTCAAAGCTTCCATTGCCAGCAGCTTGCCATCTATAAATGGGATTGACAAGGACATTTTTCATAGTAAATTATGCTGTTAAATTTGGCTTAGATACTACAGGAGATTTAGATTTGGGTTGGATGGATTGAATGAAAATATACCACCCTGGGGACTAACTGTTGCTGCTGCATCATGGGGGCTAGCACTATTCATATTGTCTAATGTCTATGGAACTACTATAAAAGTATCATTGGTCAAATTATGCAAGTAACCTTCCAATGTCAAGTGAATAACACTCCAGAAATAAATCTTTAATGAATATCATTGGAAGAACACAAACCAAGGAGATTTAGCAGCTGCATTAGGTCAGTACATTGAAATAGGAAGATATTAGTACTGAATATATCATGTGACAGAGTAACTACATGTACATGGGCCATCTGAGACAAAAAAAAGGTTGCGTCTCAACAACTTCAAGGTACTGTGGTTGGTTACATACTTAAGAAATCCAAAATAAGTAATGTTCATCCATGTCCAAACTTACAAATTCAGAAAATGGAATTTCAGACTTTTGCATGGTGCACAACCAACAGGGTAAAAAGCTCATTTTTCCAACCACGTACCACAGACAAAAAGGCAAAAATACACAATAGGTATACAGAAACCCAATACATTTCATGCAGGCCTGAGGTCTACGAACTCTTGTTTACAAATGTTTCGTTCGTGATATTTTTCATGACAGGCATGTTTAATTTCAGAACGCTCATGAGTGATGTATAGTACTATTTTATACACTTGACAGAAAAGATACATTACTTATCGATTATCATTTAAGTATGATGTTACAGGTTTTTTTTACAAATACCGCTAGTATATTTCTTCATACTAATTTGCTTATACCCCGGTATTTACATGTCTCTCACGATTGTGATGATCTCTGTCGCTCTCTGTCGCTGAAAAACGTATGGAAAAGTAAATGTATGTTTTGTTTCAAACATTTGACTCTCTTTTTTGAGACGACATAAATCGTGTGTCCCTTTTTGAGAGAGTAAAATGAAAATCATTGTCTGTTTGTACGGATTTGGTCCCCGCCATGCATGATTATTGGTTTAGTCCAGCCAGTTCTCATCAGAATGCAAAATTTCAGCTATTTTCATTTCATTTCCACTCCATGAGCAGATTACATTTTTTCTTCAAGGAAACGCTCTTTCAATATGCAAGTTTTTTTTTCAGATTGATTGTTTGGATATTTAGTCTGATAGGAAATTTAAGACAAAAGAAGTAAGAAAACAGAAGAGAAACGTTACATTCCCCAGGCAATATCCATATGTAGGAAATGTTTAAGTCACCATCTCGGTGAAACGGAGTTTCGTAGTCACTTGGTTTTTATAGGTCCCCTTTCCGCTAACCGGCGATCTCGCTGCGCTTTCTCTACGACCTAAAACTGTTGTACGTGTGTGTGTGTGTAACCTTCGATTTCATACTAGGCATATCATACAAAATGTAAAAGTGTGTGACTAAAAAGACAACAAAACACACAAAGCGTAAAAAGATTAGTCTTTTTTTTTTCTATACATATACTTGTTGTGCGTTTTGTCAATGCTGAGGTCGCAAATAGAGCGCGGCGAGAGTGCCGTCCTAGTGGAAATGAGGTGTAAGTACGGTGTGTCGAGTCCAACCTTTTCGCAATTGGCATTTGTATACTAGGAAAGCTGGAAGTTAAGTGAAAGGAAGGAAGTTAGAGTTGGAAAAATGTTTTAGAAAGGTTAGAGAGGTTGGCTCAAGGTCCCACTGCGTGCACGGAATGAAGTACCGCTGGTCGGAATCCAGGTTGTTCTATGTAGACTAGTTATAGATGCAGATCAAATGGCAACAGACTCAAATGACCAATGACAACAGATACTAGGAAAGCTGGGAACAGTAAAAGGAAGGAAGTTTTAAGTTGGAAAAATGTTTTAAAAAGGTTAGAGAGGTTGGCTCAAGGTCCCACTGCGTGCACGGAATGAAGTACCGCTGGTCGGAATCCAGGTTGTTCTATGTAGACTAGTTATAGATGCAGATCAAATGGCAACAGACTCAAATGACAAATGACGACAGATACATGTACTAGGAAAGCTGGGAACAGTAAAAGGAGGTTTTAAGTTGGTAACAGAGGTTGGCTCAAACTCAGAGTTTTCCCACTGCGCGCACGGAATGAAGTACCGCTCGTCGAAATCCAGGTTGTTTTATGTAGACTAGTTATAGATGCAGATCAAACGGCAACAGACTAAAATGACATGTACATATGACAACAGATATTAGAAAGCTGGGAACAGTAAAAGGAAGGTTTTAAGTTGGGAAAGTGTTTTAGAAAGGTTACAGAGGTTGGCTCATTAGGTCAGAGTTTTCCCACTGCGTGTGCGGCAGGAAAAACCGCTGGTCAGAATCCAGATTGTTTTATGTAGGCTAGTTATTAGATGCAGATCTAATGTCAGTAACAGCAACAGACTGAAATGTGTGAAATTTAGTGGCTATATAATGTATAAGATTTCATAAGCAATGTTGTTGTCCACCATTCAGAATGCTGCTGGATCATATGGTCTCGTGATCGAATCCCAGCTGTTGTGAAATCCCCGACTTGCAATTGGCCACTAAGACTGAAAAGAGTTGTCGTTCGTACAGCACTGGATTGCAAAGTTAAAGGGAAAGGCCAAATGCCGTACAAAATCTTTGCACAGACAATATGAAAATACTTTTGAAATAAAACCTGCCATATCCACCTTCACAAGTATTTTATCTTTTTATTCATACAACCACAAAATAGTTGTCCGGGCACCTTCGTGATGAAATTAGCCAGTTCACGTGCACATTACCAATAGAATTCTTGTTGATAACTTTTAGATGTTTTTGGCGACGCCTCAGGGGCGAGCCAAATGGTATATTATTGTACAATGATGAATAAGATCTTTGTAGACATTTTGATTGGCACAGACACGGCATATAGAACCATTTTTTGGAGGAGGGAATTGTACTCAAATAAGGCCTACTAGAAAATGAAAGATTTTTTGTCTGAATCAAGGAGATTTTTCCTTCAACAATCCCTCACCTCTTTGATCAGTCAACCTAGCCGTCAGCGGATGCCGGCTCATAGCTGTTTGTCTCAGGAGAATCTGGGGTGTCATTTATTGCCTCCCTACCGTCGTTCTGACAGTAGGCAGCCGCCGGAGACCTGTCAGCACTGGCCGCAGGGGAGGGGCAGACGTAACTGTCTCCCCGCCCAGTGGTGGGCTGCCTACGATGGTTTTCATTGTAGATGGCAGACTGGGCACCCGTCTCACTACTGGGCGAGACGGCAGACTCGTAGCCATTGGCCCCAGGGGACTCTGCGGAGTTGCAGACTGCCTCGCTACGGTCATGGTGGCCGTATGTTTTGGTCAGGGTACGCTCTTTGTCAGTGGCCAGGGCAGGGGAGTTGTAGCAAGGTGCCTCGCGGGAACTCTTAGCGGCCTCTCTAGGGTCATGCTGGTCATATGTGCTGGACAGGGTACGCTCTTGGTCAGTTGCCAGGGCAAGGGATTTGTAGCAAGGTGCCTCGGGGGAACGCTTAGCGGCCTCTCTAGGGTCACGCTGGTCATATGTGCTGGACAGGGCGCGCTCTTGGTCAGTGGCCAGGGCAGGGGAGTTATAGCAAGGTGCCTTGCGGGAACCCTGAGCGGCCCGGGCATTCTGCTGGTAGGGTGGCGCCTGGGTTTGGCAGAATGACTGGGTGCCGGTAGCAGTTTGGGGCGGACTTGCCATCGTTGGGGTTATCACTACCAGTATGGCCATAGGCAGCCATGACGGCTCCTTCCCTGTTTGGTGTGTGACGGGGGCGCTCGGTGCTGTACGGGCGGGACGGTATGGGGTGTGTCTGCGCGCGGGCGCGGCCTGCGTACGCTGCGCACAACTTCCCCTCCCCGTACGGGGTGACTTCAGATTGGGAAGAATCTGCCCTGCACAAGTCAGGGTGATCCGCGAAACCACCCTCAGTGTAAGGGCTGATGACTGATTCTGACTCTTTCAGGCTGTCGTGATCCTCGAAACCACCCTCAACGTACGGACTGATCACTGACTCATCCAGTCGCATGATCTCCAACAGGCACTGGAGCAGGCAGTGATATGATCGCCATTGCGGTTTGGGCCGGCATCATTCTCTGGGACTTTACGCCTAAGCCTTCGCTTGATGCAGCTGACACATCCCCAAACTCCCAACGCAGCAACTGGCGACGACAGACCAATTGCTGCGAACACGATGTACCACGTTAGATCTCCATAGCCATCATCACTCTTGCTGGCGGACAGTGGTGTGGTGGGGATGCATGTAGGCAGTGGTGTGGTGCTGATGTTCGTTGAGAATGGTGTGGTGTTCATGAGTGGGGGCTCTGTGGCTTGGGTTGTTGTTATGCCAGAGTGTGTGCCGCGCTCGATCGCCATGAAAACGGCAGTGTGGGAGTCAGTTCCGGAGGAGGCAGTGCAAGTGGTGTTTCCAAAGGACAAGGGCTGGGTGCTCTCTAGCCAAAGGGTGAATTTGGTCTTCCCCATGTAGTTAGAACACTGGCTGTGATTTCCTGAACCCCCGAAAGGACTGTCTACTGGCCCCTTGCACCTCACCCAGCCCTCAGCCTTTAGGTCGGTCATCATGGTTGCGGTAAGGTTGCCTGTCGGCAGACGGGCGTGAGTGATCGTGTTCGTGTCGTACGTTATGTTGAGCGCGTGTTGTGAGCCGTTTGGGAAGGCGCACGAAAATCGGGGCAGTTGCTCCCAATGCACGCTGCCAACGACTTTGTACTTGTGCGCTGCATCGCGTTCCACGCTCGCGATCTTAACCAGCGGCAAAGGGCAGGGCAGTGCCCTAGGAGCGACTGGCGCGGGAGAATTTTGCATCATCAGCGAGGAGGCAAGACAGCTCGCTGTCGAGGGCATACGTATTGCCGAGACAAAACGCTGCTTGAGCGTGAACGAGCTATTCCCCTCGGGGTCGAACAGCCAATCGTTAGCACACGTGCAGCGCGGTGGATCATCCAACATGACACGCCTCAATTTCAGCGCCCTCCCTTCCAGTGCCATGGCGGCAATCGCATTTCTACGCACGAAGAGTGTGAATGGAAATGACGATTTGAACCAACCACCGGTCAGGAAGGTCAGCCTGTTTCCCGCCAGGTTTAGAACAGACAACATCTTGTTTGAGTGGAACGTGCCGGCAGCGATGTGGGAGATTTTGTTGCCCTGCAGCATCAGGACTTTCAGCCGCTCAAGACCGTGGAACATCCCCGCGCCGATGGCTCGCAGTTTGTTCTCAACAGCGCGGATATGTTCTACGGACTTGATAGCTTGCAGAGTCCCAGGTGCTACGTTAGACATACGATTGGCACTTACGTCAAGCCACCTCGGCTGCACTCCCCGGAACGTGTCAGGAGACAGGGTCAGGATTTGGTTGTCCACAAGGATGAGGAAGGACAAGCTGGGCAACCCATCAAAACAACCATCCTGCAGCAGAACATGTGTCATATAGATTTAATACGAGGAAAACGTGCATGCCAAAAAATAAAGGACTTCCAACATTCCACTTATCTTCATGGTAAATGGAGTGAAATGCAATCGATGAAGAATCGAGAACATCCCTGATATTTTAAAAGATAAGCAATGACACGACCATTAGTCCCAATTAATAACAACAGAAGAATATTTGCAAGAGTCACATGTTGGGGAATCTTATATATTTACCTCTAGTTGTGTCAGGTTGTTCTCCAACAGCAGCAGATACTCGAGGCCCTCCATCCCAGCAAACGTGCCGTTCCTCAGAGTCCGGACATTGCTCCGCCAGATGACCAGGGTGGAGACCTGTGGCAACTCAGCAAACGCCCCTCCCTCTATCTCCGTTAGGTTACAATCCACAAACCACAGCCTGCAATATCTACCACAGGGGACCTGAGAGAGGATCTCTGCCTTTTCATTGCCAAGCTTACCGATGTTGTTGTCAACGATCATGATGTCACTGGTTGTCGCTGGTTGCGAAGGGTTCTGAGTGGGACCCCCCTGGGTAGGCTTTGTTTCATTTGAGCAGACCTGACAGGATCGGTACAACTGGCTCAAACGAACATGCTGAAAGGGGCCTCGGTACCTGGTTGGGCCTCGGTACCTGGTTGGTTCAAGTGGGTTTCTGGTCCACTTGTACCGGTACGCTCCAATGTCATACCGGTACTCATGACCACCACTACCGCTATCGCCTACGCCACACTTCTCCACGGACACCTGCCGGCAACTCTGCCAGCTACCGGCGTCCACACTTTGCACTAGCAGCTGCGACAGCAGCAACAAGCAGACTTTTGCCTTCATCTTTATCGCCATGATAGAGATTTAAGACGCCATACGATTGATAGCAATCACCATATGCATATTCCACTTACCAGAGGAAACAGAAAATTGTCTCCCTCCTACGACTTCAGCTGGGCGCAGCTCAGAGAAAAGCCGTATTGTCTGCAGTGGCGCAAAGGCGCTCTAACCGCACCGAATCTTGCAACAGGTCCTGATCAATTACGTCTCCGTTATTTCAAGGACATTACAGTGTGTTGTATATGATGTCCTTGATTATTTTTAGCGGAGTTGCGTCGGAACAACAGAAGCATCCTTGAACGCCAGGTATTCACGTATGTGCTTTACCAGATTGGTTTTATTAGTCTGAATAAGCCAAGGGGAAACATAGAACGTTTTAAGTTGAGACTATATGGTTAAATTTCTAATGCTGTGACGCGGTCCCTTTTAGTGAGGTCGTGTAAACGTTCAAAACGGTTTACGTTTATTTTTCTTCCGATCAATAGGCATGGATACCTGTTTCCGTCAGACTATTATGTGTGCTGAAAAAAATATATATCCTGATACTAATAACCATTCTCAATTGGCCATCTTAGGGGCGTTTTACCGGCCTCTGTACTACCAAGCATTGGTCTGTCTGTCAGCGTACCTCTCTAGCCTGCATTTTTGATAAGCGATTCGAAGTAATTGAATTTTCTCGGCGTGCGGTAGCGAACTGCGCGTGCGTGCGACACTCCCGACACCATACAGGTACCTAGGAGATCCCGGTGGAATGGTAAATGAACAAAGAGAGATGGACACATACACAGAACGGAAAATTGTGAAAGAAAACCTAGGAGACCCAGACTTTTATTTCTCGAGCCAATATCTACATGTAAAAGTCATAAAACTCAGTCATGCCTTTTTTTAATTACCTCGTTCATGATACTTTAAAGCAGCAATACTTCTATCCGACAAAAGTGTGCGTGTAGCATTTCTCACAACACGAACAGACATCATAATTTGGTGCAAGTCACCTAAACACGAGGCACCTAAACCTACGTCATCAAAATGGTGAGGTCATCTGGCCAGAGCTGGCTCGCATTACGAAACTTTCCGACATGATAAAGACAGCAATACACAAGCTTTCATCCCAAAACCTTTCCATATCATGTGGGGGTGACGAAAGGGGATATTGTGGTTTCTCCATTTGTACAAAGCTTAGACATTACTCCGAAAGTTGCTGGAGAGAAGTCACAATCACCGTCAGTATACGTATCCGACGACATTTAACATAATTTCAAGACAATTACTACTTCAACCAGCTACTTCACATTTTTACATCCGTTGCCCCTTCTCACTATCATAAATATTGACAAAAATATACCCAAATATATACCCGTTCATTTTCAAAGTCTCTATACAATGATACTAGCGCTAGCCTCGGTATCCGGGCATTGGTCCGGGCTGATAACCAGCAGTTTCCAACCCGCTTTTGTCAGCATGGTCAGACCAACGCCTGGCAAACGAGGCTATAGAATATATTTTTACTTAGTTTTCGCTAGCTCTTTTCGCAACGATTCTATAGACCGTTTGGCCATTCGGCATATCGTGTAGAACCAGTACAAGTACAAGGTGTGTAGCACGATGCCCAGCGCGATGGCGATCCTCCAGGCTGCGGCGTACTCGGCCCGACCGTACTCCGGCTGCGGCATGAGAAGGTAGACCCAGCCGTACCAGCAGACCGGGATGGTCGCCACCCGCACCAGGAAGAACGTGGTCATGAACGCCAGGCTGGTCATGACGTGGGGAGGGGAGGTGTAGGACCATCCAGAGAGTGTCAACAGGCGCCTGCATGGAGAAAAATGAAAAAAAAATAGACTTAGTGCCTATATACAGAGCATTAACGTCGGTAAAGGTGCACCCTTACTACACTTGCGTCAAGCTTGCGTCCCTGCGGGGTTCGAAAGATACTACACGAATTTCAGAGATAAAGAACCAATTTTCTTACTGTTTGTGCATTTTGTCGTCTGCTAAGTCATACTTTAACGTATTACGCCAATATCTAAATCATAAGAAATCGGAGAAAATAACAAAACGGTGACGTAGTGAACGAACCCCGCAGTGACGCAAGCTGCAGTGCAGTGAGAGTGCACCTTTAGGATGCGACGTCATCAAATTCTGCACGGTACGGATGAATGGTGTTAAGGTGTCGCCATAGAAATGAAAGCAAAAGCAGAAAAGTAAATGCAATAAGTAGTAGGTAGTTAATTTCAACGAAAAAAAGTCATAGAAGTTATGGGTGTCAAAAAAGAATAAAATACACAACTCATCAATTCACGTTTGATACAATTTCTATCTGAAACAGATCTTTGACGAGCGGTTTTAGCTCACGCTCACCTTAGGTGCAGTAGAGGGTTTGACAACTCGGCTAACAACTGCATATTGCCATAGAAGTGGGCGAGAGGACTCATCTGAGGAAAGAGGAGCGCGTACTGTTATAGCCAAGCCTTGTGCTTTGTAGTGTACCCAATAATTCAGTATCTAAAAACAATGTGTGATAAGTCAGTGCTGGTCACAGAATCAACTTAAGAGTCGTTAAAAGAATTTAAGATGTTGTGGTGTTGACATACTTTTGACGAGATACTTGAACGATATCACAACAACAAAGTTTGCTGCTTTGGGAGCATTTCCCATCTCCATTTCTTAGACATTTCTTACTGTTAATTACAGTAACATTGTTTTTAGAAAATTCAACGATGCTGTTTTGAAATAAGTTTTTGACTGACGTACAATACACTATAGAACCGTAAACGACGTATTTTATCATCAGTGGCTTTCAATCTTCGTGGCCTTTTTACAACACCATGTAACACACGCACATCTGTAATGACAAAAAAAGCGAACAAAAATTGATGACGTAATGTCAAAACGGTATGACGAACACACAAAGAAACGACGTTTGATGACGTACCAACCCGCACACGATGCATGTTGCCGCCGTGAGCACGTGATGCAGGATCATGAGAGGCGTGGCCAGGTACCGGTAACGTACCGCGATGATGATCAGATCTGTGAAGTAAGTTACAAAATCAGGACACAGCTGATCATGACCACATGTTATAGAAATGCCATCATGCAGAATCGAAAGGAAGTGCAGTTGATCGGATTGGCATTGAAGCCCTGTCATCTAAACTTCCTAGATACTACTACAATCACAATTAAACGTTGTTAAGCTACAGTGACTTTTATGGATGACATCTACATTCGCCTGTTTTCCAAAGATGACCAAAAAACGTTAGATGTCCCCTGGAATGCAAGCAGAGATTCCAGACATCTGTCAGCAGCGGTAGAAATGGTAAAGAAAACAAATATTTAATTTGCAGCAAATTGTTTGTTGTGTGTGTGTTTGTGTGTGTGTGTGTGTGTGTGTGTGTGTTTGTTTGTGTGTGTGTGTGTGTGTGTGTGTTTGTTTGTGTGTGTGTGTGTGTGTGTGTGTGTGTTTGTGTGTTTGTGTGTGTGTGTGTGTCTGTGTGTGTGTGTGTGTGTGTGTGTGTGTGTGTGTGTGTATGTATGTGTGTGTGTGTGTGTGTGTGTGTGTGTGTGTGTGTGTGTGTGTGTGTGTGTGTGTGTGTGTGTGTGTGTGCCCTCTAGCGGCTTGTTACGGTCTCACGTTTTGGACGCCCGTGTTCCAGAATTTAATATGGACCTCTCAAATTCCCATGTCATGATTCCGGCATCCATGTCGTTCTCAGGTGGTATCATAGCCTAGAACTGTATCTGATGATGGTCCCTCTGTAAAACTAGCGGTAACTGTTATTTACCTAAACACTAAAACATATCAAATTGCAGCTCGAAAGTCACATTGCACTGTCTGCTTCACTCATAAGCAAGCTGTGGTGTTCATTCATCGCCACACCCATGTCAGAGGTCAAGCTTTGACCTTTCAACAGGTTGACTCACAAGGTAACGCAGAAACCTGTGATCCCGCGACTGATCAGCGCTGGGATATCTCTAACACTACCGTCCGCGATTTGTGCTCCTCAGGTGGGAATATTCGCACGGTATAGATTCTACACCTCCCAGGAAGGTTTGCCACTATACGTGTTAAGTTATTAGTAATATTACTTAAGTATTTTTCATACTGGAAAGCATGTGCTTCCTTGACTGCTAACACTTTTCTACTCTGAGTCCCTGACAGTGACAAAGGCTTTCTATTATTGAATGCTCCATTACGTTCGGAATTCACCAAAGTATTGCTCCTAAAGTAGTTTGTTTAGGTATAAAGATACATGTACGTGTCATGGAGAGGTAGTTGGTGGAGTAACTACTAACAAGTAAGATCGGGTTATCCACTACAGTGGGCCCATTTGTTATGCTTATTGGTGGGCCCGGGTGAAATTACCTGTTCCTGTCATCTTGCATGTCTTGAGGCACTAAATTTCCACCAGACGGCGATCGCGCTGCGCTCTCACTGTGACCTAAATAGAATATGTGTGTCCTTCGAATTCGCTTTCACACGGGGTATATCATACAGCATGTAACAGTGTGATCGAGAAGACAAAACATACAAAGTGTAAAAAGATTCGTTTCTTTTCTATACAATTCGTTGAGCAATCTGTCAAATTTTAGGTCGAAGAGAGACCGCGGTGAGAGCGCTGTCCTGGTGGAAAGGGAGTATAAAGAAGGATACCCATTTTGTCTCAAGTCAATTAGTGAAAGACAGGTGAAAAAGGTTAGAGTGCATCTACAGTAACACACCGCGACTGACACGTTCAACCGGTTAGACTGCATTTGCAGGTCACCGCTGCGCATGCAAGCTTGAAGATCTCTCCAATTTTGTGTCACAGGTGGAAACCTATTTACTGTGCATATTCTAGGTGAAGGAAGGAAGGATGCCTTCCGTCGCGATCGCTAGCTGTGAACGGGGCTTGAAAAGCTTCAAAGTGTACAAGTTATCACACAAATAAGTAGCTATTATCTTAGCAAACATGTGCTGATGTCTCCTCCGCTTTTATTTATACATGTACATGTACATGTACATGTACATTTGTATATAAAACGACCAGAACCCCATTCTCAAGGGATTCTTCTGGTTTTCAAAACGGCGATGCACTGGAATGTGACTAAAATCCCGGTTTAGTGTATTTGGGGGAAATACATGTAACGTTATGTGTCAAGAAAATTGGTGGACGCTACAGCGTCGCAGTATGACTGAAAATATTTATTGCTAGCTTGTGTTTACACAGACTGGGGTAAATGAGGGGGTGGTTACTGTCGGGCTAGGAGCGCGATTTAGTCAGGCTAGGATTATTGCAACGTAGTTGAGACAGACCGTACTACGACGGCAACTACGACGTACTTGGGAAAGTGAAGTCGTATTGGAGCCAGTTCGTGTGAACGGCACCGTACGTAGTTCGCCAAAGTACGTCGTTCCTTGTTAAACTGTGTCGTAGTTGGTTGACGTACGTCGTAGTTAAGTTTTCACCGGAGTAGAAAATCATATATAACGAGACCATAGCTCATCCATATTTGTCGCATTTGCGCTAACACGTACAACGTATTACATTGCATCTGACAGCAAATGTCCTAAACGTGTGCTGCTGTTTCAGATCCCTGAGCATTATACAGGTTTCTGGGTGTCGGCCTTCGTCGTCTACTGTGTGCGGCTTTGCTAACAATGGCGGCTATTATCAGACTGAGTGTTGCGTCTGTGGCGATGTTACTGATTTCCATGACGGTAGGTTTTTCTTAACGTTACAACACCATGAAACGATGCCATGCTTCCATTGTGAAAAACAAGCATAAGCGGTTGCAAATTAAATGTAGAATCATGAGATGGTATGAAGAAATTTCCATTAACCACACCTTAAGTCCTCTTTGTCCAAATGCGATTGAAAATGAATTTCACTTAAAACATGAACTGTTTAACAAATGTGATAAGCGCTCGAAGACAAAGTTATGCAGCTTTCTTCCCATTTGCTTGAACGAAATATGCATATTTAACTCCGTCGATAAATTAATAATAATATTTTCAAGTAACAAAATTGAATGTGAATCTTGCATCCTTTCTTACCTTGAAACAACATATTTGTTATTCCTAAGTTTCTTTGGATTTGTGCTAATTATGAACTTGCGTTTATGTCTTGTAACGCAAGCAGTCATAAACTTCTTGAACTTCAATTTGTAACACTATGGTTGCTTGGGAGCGACAGCTACTATGGAATTCACAAAACAATTACTTCACGAACGTATTAGATATCGACTACTCGTTACAATGTTAATATCATTGTATTTACGCTTGTGTATCTGAAGTTGTATAAATCATTTCGACAAATTCAATGTATTGTGGATTTGTCTTCTATGATGGGTGTGACGTCACTCTTCCAACTGACCAATGGTAGCACGTGATTAATAATCTTCAAAAAGCCGTACAGACGCCCTTTAATTTGGTGTAGGGAACGGGAATCTTGAATAACTAAATCATCAAGACGTTGTTTTCCTGATGTCCTACAGACGTTGAGGTTTAGCCCTCCACTATTGCTGAACTGGGGACAGGACGCTACAGGCCATCAGGATGTTCCAAAGCCGGTATTTAAAGTTTCCCTCACGAAACCCCCAGTTAGTCCTGGCCTCATCGAACCAGCCGTCAAACCTTGCCTCCCCAAGGAGCCTCTAATCGACCAGGCCACACACCCAAAATACACGAAAGTCGTCGTCTTGGACAGAGAATCGCTGTATCACCAAGGAGATGTCCTTACCGCGAGGGTGGTGGCAAGAGACAAGGAAGGAGGGCCGAAGACGTACGGAGGAGACTTTTTCCGTGCCAGACTGGTCAGCAGTGACCGTTCGTTACAGGCCAGTAGTGCCGGTCACGTCACTGACCACTGTAACGGCACCTACACCGTGCAGTTTCCGCTCTACTGGGTAGGGGGCGTTTCGGTGAGTACACTGTACAGTACACTTTATAAAAGACTAGATCATGTAAACACAATTTGGAGCCCCTAAATATGTTTGCAATCCGTCACAGTTAGTGCATTTTTGTCTTTGTCCTCTTTCCCCTTGTATTTGTAAATGTTTCTCCTTTGATTGCCATCCTTATGCACTTATTTTGTATACTACGAAGCCAACAATGCTGTAACAAAGCTTTAGATTTGATTTGCCAAATGATTGTCTTTCTCTGCATACCGATAACCCATTGACTCGATCTGTTTCATACCGCTGGTCTCAGATAAAGATCCAGCTTGTCCACCCGAGCGAGGCAGTGGAAGTTCTACGGAGACTGCGAGAAACTCCGAACACGAAAATTTTCTACTGCACTTTCGACGATTCAAAAACAAAGGCTTCTGAAAAACGACGCTGCTACAGCTCTACCAACCCCAACCTACCACCCGACCAACTGTGCGATTTTTCCAAACAAAAGGTGAACGCCACCTGGATTTGCCAGAAACCGGACAAACTTCCGTGTTCTACCATCGGACGGTGCAAGTGGGACCCGGACCAGAGCTACAAAAGAGCTGAGGGTCTCGTGTCTAAAAAGGAAAAGATACTTTTTAAAAAGTAAGTACCACAAAACGAACTTTTTCATGGGGATACCCACATGGGGCATCGAGGGATTTATCCGCCTCCCAAGTAACAATTAGCAAACACACGGTGTCTCTTGGTGTCTCTATGAAAAAAAACTCTTTCTGAAACTTACTTTTTAAGAAATTTTAGATACGTAGCAATAAAGGCCTTTTCTGTGCCGACCAAAGACCAAACACCCGAAGGCTACATTTAAAAACAAATTCCCTTGGGAATTGCGTTCGTGCAATTTTCTTAACATTTTTAAAGTGATCGTAATACTACAGAAACGCCGTTCATGTTTTTATTTCTCTTTCATAATTCCTCTCTCTTTCCCATAATGATATCGTTATACAGATTATACAAGTACGTGTATGAATATAGTATCCCTAACTAGCATATCTGCATGGCATATAATGCACTGCACCATCTGCTATGTCACGTGGCTATATTGTATGAAAGACTTGAATTGACCTTTGACATAGTTTACTCCTCGACACACAGGCCATATCTTGAAACAGAACTTGAACTAGACACCAAGGAGCCCATACGTGTCCTTGAGTCAGAACGAGCGACACCTGAACACCTACCACTGTGTACAGGGAACGCAACTGACTCTCAGGCTTCATTTGGGTACTGGTCAGGCAAGGTCTGGAAATCGTCGGCCTGTAATGTCCGAGTCTTCACTAAGGAGGACATCCGAAGGTGCCTCGCAAACAAAACCGTGTACATGGAAGGTACGTATCTTTTGAAGCCTGGCGTTCAGCTCTTCTATTTCCGGATCAATAAGCCCCCTTGCAGTTCGCAGTGCGCATGATACATTGGGGTCCATGTTTAAGTTCCAGATCCCAAATATAGCAAAAACGGGGGTATTCAGAATCAGATTCCATTTCTTGTAAACAATCTCCATTGGCATAGACTTATTACAACAGTCAGAAGTTCTGGAGATAATCAAAATCACTTTTTTTGTTTCGTTTTAAGGCGACTCCACCATCGCGCAGTGGTACGCTCGTCTAGTGGACGTAGTGCTGTTAAAGCACATTACCACGGCGGACGCAGGTTTGTCAATTTTCCATATATATATACACCGTACGTTTGGTCGAGGGACAGTTAATACGTTCTGGGAAATAAGTCCAGTCGACGTCCTTTTGAAAATCAGTAGGTAAGTGGCGAGAGAAATAAAGGTAAACTGTGATCAGAACTGTTTTGGTCGAGACGAGTTCCTCATGCCATGAAATCTTCGTAGATGTTTGATGAGGGTTTCCTTCGTATATCAACTAGAAAGAAATGGGAATCTATATCTGACTTTCAGCAGGGCTACTTGAACAGCACACCTCAGGTCGCGGCTCGATTGTCCCTTTTTCCCCTTCTTCTCATATAACCAAGGACAGGACGCCTTCAAAAATGGGTGTCGCCTTTTTGAAATGTCACAAGAACCACATAAGAACTGTCGTGTTTCTTCGTTCCAGCTATAGGTAGGCACAAGCCATCAAATGAAAGAGGAGAGGACAACCAGTGGAACATCTCCCTTAGTTACCGGTTCCACCACTTCCCCAGACAAGGATCCTATTGGACTTTCTTTAATGAAGCGAGGTACACGGCCGACGTGCTTGACGCTTTTCAAGGAGGCCCGAACATGGTCGTAGTGCTCGGTCTGTGGGCTCACTTTGCGGCAGAGCCACTGGACATGATCCGGTCGCGACTGTACGCCATACGGGGCGCCATACACCGTCTCCTGCGCAGGGGTCCCGGCACGCGGGTCTTCGTGAGAACTGGAACGACCCGAGAACACGCGAAACAAAAAATGTCGTTCTACCTGACCGGGAGCGACTGGCTGAATTACCAGGTTACCGAGGTGATACGAGAGGTGTTCCGTGCTGATCCAGACGTGGTTGTGTTGGACACGTGGGACATGAGCGTGTGTCAATGGGGTCCAGACAGTATTCACCCAGATAAGAATGTGGTGGGCAGTCAACTAAACATCATGCTGTCACATATCTGCCCCAAATAGGTGGCTTGACAAGCCAGTTACAAGAGAAGAATATTTTACTAACAGAAGATGCCATAATTTGTACCTTGCAAACTAGCTTGTGATGTGGGTTTGCGGGCCGAGAAAGCTATAGGAGACAGAAGGAGAAGGATGGACCTGGTCCGGGTCACTCGCCCGTTATGATGAATTTGATGATGACGATATGATGAAAGAGGAGAAAAGGGGCACTGGGCTCCATGCCCTGACCATGTGCCCCTTATCCTGGAGAGCAGATACTATGGCAAGCATAAAATTCTGATTGACCAGGGATGCTTTTAGGCGACATGTGGCCACATTTTTTAGAACAGGCGAAAATCAGGATGTCATCAATAGAATTAAGTCAGTGTGGCCTAAGGTACTGACAGATAATTTCCAAGCAGATGTTTGGAGGCAAAGTTGTTGTACGATTTTCCAGCTCCATCTGTTGGGTCGGAAGTTTGTAACAGGAATGGGAGCCAGAAAAAACGTAACAGCTCTGCCTCCAAACATCTGCTTGGAGATTAACAAGACAGAATGTATCTTGTGCGCATGCTCACCTGCAACTGCGTACCCCACCACTATTGCACACGCGACTTTCATGTAGGGCGACTCGTATCTGAGTGGAAAAAACAGGGAAGAAGTGCAGTTAGTGGATTTCTGTGGTTTCTTTCAGTGATTTGCTCATCACCACCTAGCACTTGGTCATTAGAAGGCCCACGGTTCTGGAATTGAATGGGCACACAATTAAATGCTCAGAGTGGCCTTTTCAGAGAGCGTTTAGATGTCGTTTGTTATAGAGCAGCTCAAATCTACACGTACGCCAAGCTATACATGTACAAATGTTTAACCTATACTAAGAAATCAAATACAAAATCCTTATAACCTATACTGAGAAATCAGATGCAAAATCTGTGCCAGTTTTCATTATCATGAATATTTTATAACATATTGTGATGATGATAGTATCTATACAACCGTTTGCACACTGGGAACACAGAGAACTCTGGGTAACGTAGGGCAAGAGCACATTACGCATGCGCCATATACGCGTTGTCATGGTGACAGGTCGCGTGCCCCTGTACTTACCCCAATTCTACTCTCCAAGCAGAGGCTGAGTCGCGCAGATATAGTAGTAGTCGGAAAAATTACACCGGCGCTCTTAATTTTTTCCGACTACTACTATATCTGCGCGATTCAACCTCTGCTTAGAGAGTACCCCAATTCGTAAATTAGGATTATGGTTTAGAATAAGGATTATACCTGACAACATCCGGCTTGAGTCCGCTGTCCCTGAGAAATCCGCACAAGGCTATGGCTCCCAGCACAATGGAGGCGCAGGTGGATAGGATCCTGTTTAGATAACGGAAACAGATTTAACATCCTATATCCGCCCTGCCATAATCCGTAACCACCCACACACCCCTCCGTGCTAAATATAGTAATCTTTATTGACACAACAGTGACTTTCTCAAGGTCTTCCGCATCTATAAACATACAAAATTTGGATACAAATTGAGTAATAAACATGTATATGAAAATATCATCATGTTGACTTTAACATATCGTTCACACTATAATTTCTACGATTAAAACATTCGCTGACATATTCATCTATTTGTACACAGTATGCATTTTGAAACAATCAATAAATAATTATATTTGTCTGTAGTATAGAATGGAATGTATTGGATTCTTTGAAACAAGTAGCAAGGTTGTTACAGCGTATAAGTAATGTCCAAGACTCCAAGCAGTACCCAAACAGAACCCAAATGCCACCAATTGGATATTGTTTAGCCCCTGGATACTTTGCCATTGATATTAAAATCTGCTTGGAGATTGGGTACTAAAAGAAGAAGTACATACGACATAAACACGATGAAACTTGATTTGGGAATGAACTGTGTTGAATTTGCCCTGACATATACTTTTGGATCGATAAAAACAAGGACATTCGACGGTAAAATAACCCATACTGTTTACAATGCACGCATAACAACATACCAATTTGTTTTCCTTATAGATTATTATGATGATCCCTGTGGGATCTTGTAGCTTAGCTAAGCCTTGTTGGTAATCCCGTAGCATTTGGGCGTACACTATCTAGATATCTAGAATGGTACGTAATCTTTTCCGTCTTGCTAACACGTTACCTTAAAATAATTAGTATGGTCCAAACACACGTGCATACGCCGTCTGCATACACAGTATCATGACCTAGATTTGTAATAAGCAATTTTAGAACGCACTCATGTACAGAGCGCTTCCATTCTCTTCTCATGGATATCAATAAATACAAAACCTGCGGACTAAAAAAAATGTGCACATGCTGTTCTGAACCACATACACTAGCATTAGTAGTCGATATCGATCTGTATAGGTGTTGCCATATGGGACACCCAGCACAACACCGTAGCATGCTTTCAACATGACGTCGTGTCCGGTGCTAGGTCATTAGAGGTCATGGCCTGCTTATGTAAACAGCCATGCCGCTCGTTACACAACAGGCGGATTTGGGCTGTTACGCAACCAATTTCCAATGCAGTGCATGGCTTTAAAGATGGACTAAGAACGTATTTTGCAAGAATACAAATGTCATTTCGCGAAAGTAGGTCACCGTTGTTGTCTGTACGCATAATATACGCCCCCGTTGACCTGGTGTACGCTTGTTTCTAATACAGTATGATATAGAATACAGTTTACCTGTTGTCCCAGTCAACCCTATCCTTGGCAGAAAGACTGCGGTACGCAGACGACAGCTTGGCTGACAACACGGGAGCGATAACGTCCTGTATCGCCCAACTCACAGCAAAAGACACGAGTACGATGGCAGGATACATGGTGCTTTCTACAGCAGCCACGTGGGTTGCGGAATCTAGCGAGGGCAGGATATGCGCGACCGACTACACAGCGTGTGTACAGAACGAATCGAATGGCTGCTTCGATACAAAGTGCGACTCAAGAGAAATGTTTACAGGATCGACCAGTTCGCCAAGGCAACGCCTGGTCTCAGCACCGAGGAATTTTTGAGACAATTTTCTCTGAGGCAAGACCGCCCCCTAACGTATGGTAATTAGTTCGACGGGACCGCCCGGTTGGCTGTCGACAATTCGCCTGAAAAATTAGGCCATAGTGATTTGATTACATGGATGACGTCCACTGGGCACCCGGGAACTGATGCGGGCGTGTGAAAGAAAAGGGCAACTTAAGTTGCCTTCATTATGACATTGAAGTGGTCAGAAAGGTGGTAATGAGCAAATCACTGAAAACACAGAATAATTAGTATAACAAATAATAAATTTTACATTTTTTTTGTACATCTTTTCCTGTTGATTCACTCAGCTAGGACTCCAAACACATTTTACAACCTAGGTCTAACGATACACATGGCAAAATAGTTACAACGGGAGATAGGAACTATTAGACATTAATATACGTTTTCTGATTTTCTTTCTTCATTTTGTTGACATATTTCCCCTCATTTTGTTTTCATACGATTTACAACGTAGTCGCAAACTTTCCTTTTCAACCGACTTAAAATTGGTGCGTGCGTAGATGTCATCCATAAGATGAAGTCAGTGTAGCCTAATGCATTCATGGAAAAATGCCTAGGGAAAAATGTTGTATTTCCTGTTTTCCCTACCTGCCCTCTGCTGACCCTAGACTTTTTATTTGGGTGGGCAGTGGAGTCACATACCTTCCAGTTAGAATTCTATTCAATCTTCTTCCTGTTGAAGTAAAAACACTGCTTCTAATGAAGGATAAATGTATCCATTATGCACAAGTTTGACTTTGAAATGCATTTCCGTTAACTTTGTTCAACTGTATTGTAAAATGAATCAATAGAGTTTGGGCCAGCCTGTAAAAAAATGAAGAAAAAAATCTTTACCTACCGACCCTATTTTTTCAGGACTAAAACAGGAAACACAACATTTTTTCCTAGGCCTAAGCGGATTCCCACGACCATGTCCTAATTGATGTGCTTGTTGAGGAGCCTGCCTTTCCTGAAATGGATACTGAGGTGATCGAATGTCTCAGTTTGTTTGTATTGTCGCTCCTCCCCATGGAATGCTGTATGTCTACTATTTTAATTGTGTATGTTGTAAGAGAAAATGGCACTTCCATCCTGACTTGGGGGACAATAAATCTCACGAGAAGACATTGCAGCCTTTTTTTAATTGAACTTCCAGGCCTTTGTATTAAACTTGTGTTACATGGGGAAATCTCAACTAAACATTTAAGAAAAAGAAAAAAAGAAATGAAGAAGTACCAAGAACACAAATAACCTTACCTTTGAATGCAATTTAGAATCCGGATTTGACAACCATAATTGTCACATGGCATCATCTTGAATCACGAGAACCAAAAAGAAATGCCTGAGAAACAAGAAATTTAGATGAACTAGGCGGAAACCAAATATTGCAATCAGGTTAGTAAGAAGCCTTCAGAAAATGACAATATCTTCGTGAGTCAGAACTCCTATATATTGTCCTTGGTCAGAATAAACGAGGCAAGTAGAATAGAAAACGTTAGGCCCCTTCCTTTAAACTTTTCCCTCGATCAAGGTTTGGTGCCAATTTCCGTGGTGAATAAGACGAAAAGGAATCATGTTTTGAGTTGACAATAGTGTATACCCTGCAGGTGACGCGGTTAGCGCCACCTTGCGGGGTCAATGAAAATTCCATTTGATTACCAGGCAATGTTAGGAAAGAACTTATTTTGCAATCACGCACGCGTGTCCTTACATACATCGATGTGACTTAGAAATGCCCTCCCCAATCCTGGTAAAAGTTCGACATGAATAAACAGTCCTTGATCTGACGTTGACGATAAAGTTTACTGAGACCATGTGGGGGTCTCATTTGCATAAAACATAGCATATCCAAGCAGAAAAAGTAGTTTGAAGGTATTTCTAGTATGCTGGTTCACCACTTCGCCTGAACTTCTCATCTGCAACTGTTTGAAGATCACACCGCACTGAAACACGTGCACGCAGAATAAAACACTGAACCAGGCACCAGACATCTGCTGGGAGATTAAGGGTAATCCTCTTATCAGAGTATTGAAAAGTGTGTGAGCCAAATCATATTAAAGCTTCTTGTCGCCTTCCCAGAACCTACACGCCAGCCCTCACCTCTGGCACCGTACGATCACTTCCTGTCGTGGACGTGATCTGTTTTTCCTCACTTCCGGTCCGAGGTCCATCCCATTCAGTTGTTTTCACTCTAACTCCGATCAAGCAGTGCGCCATTTTCGTGCTGTAAAACGCTATAGACCGCAAACGAGAGCGGGTTATCTTTTCTATCCTATGGTTAGCAGTAGCACCTCTTCCAGCAGTAGCAGGTATAACAGAGTGTCGAAAATACTGTCAGTATGACGATCGCACTGGCATTGTGTGCGAGTGTCCTCGCTATTTTGAGTTCAACGACCGTGAGTACTACAGAACAGTAAGTAAACTTGTCCCGAACTCTTGATGGCTTCCCAATCGTTTTGAAATACTGGCTTCGTGTATTGTTTCAACTCCCTGTACTTCTTTACATACAATATAAGCTCACGTGTATGCGTCGGATGGTAATGGATAGTCCGCTTCCTATGTACAAAGGGCTCATGATTTGGCCCTTTATGTTAAATCAAACTTCTGTTAGCCCCGTACTATCCTGACATTTCGTATGCCATAGATTGGTTCCCACAACATTTCACTTCCGGGCCCCAAGCGGTCCCCAAGAAGTTAATTTCGGTGCTGTAAGTTACTAGTAGTTTGTTTATATATATCACCATACGGTGTATATCGCAAACCATATTTGCATTGTTTGTTCCCACAGCATTATATAAGCCCTAGAGAAGTTGTGAATGGATCGAATCTTTGTGATATTTTGTATGTAGTACTACTTAGGTGTCAGCAAAGCTAATGACAAGCTTGATTCCCTAGCGACTGTCTTTCGTACTACAGCAGGACTTCTCTTTTCTATATCTCATGTTCTAAACATGATGTGGTCATGAGTTTTCGTCAGCCAACAGCTCTTCTTCAGCAAAATGATATTCAGATGTATTTGTTAGTGTAGACAAAAGTGTTTATCTGTTCTCTTTAAAACAACAATCTAAGTACTAGGCGGTCCTTGTTAATTTGGTCCTTGTTAAAATATTCTATGGGTATTAAAATAAATATTTACATGATGCATTTAACTCCTGGTTACTACATATACTTTAGAAAGATGCATCATAAGGATGAACACAATTTTGGGGCGTATACCAGAAAAGAAATTGCCAACATTTTATTACTTGAACGGCACAACCCTTCTTGGGCGGCTCAACTAAAACTCTGGTCTCTGGTTACTACCGAAACTAAGGAAGTCAATGTGATTAATCAAATCGGGTACTTCCCCATCCTTACCATCTGCCTTGACTGATCATGACTCGGTGAAGTGCCAGGCGATTTGTGCAATCGTGATGTCGTCACGCATTCCGTCATTTTCATCCTGACAGCTTCGTACCACTCGACTCTACGGACCTGCACTACCGAGTACGCCGCCAGGGGCCGCTCGCCTTTGCCCAGCGCCCTGTCAGCATCTCCGCGGAGCTGGAAGACACTGTCATCTTCCAGTGTTCTGCGGAGTCCAACGGCGGACAGCCAACTTCAACATGGCATAAGGTAAACAATAAAAAATGTCAATACGAAGTTGATGGTAAACAAAGGGCGGGAGAAAAGAGTCCTCCAATCGAATCAAGTGATACGCTCTAACAATCCCAAGCTTGCCTACCATACGTAACAAAATACTAGTACCCACCAAGTATTGAAGAACATGTCTCTCTATATCCAGATCTATTATATATTATAGTATGAAATATGTCCTCCAAGCAGATATAGGGAGAAGGTAATGGGATTCTTAAAAAAATCTGGCAACTAGAAAGACACCCTAAGAGTAGTGCCTCAAAAACGAGAACACTGAACAAAACTCTGTATCTGCTTGGAGTTCATCAAAATAGACATTATTTGTTTGTACAATTATCTCAACAGCTATGAAATTAATTCTGTACAGTGAAAAATTGCCAAACTTCTCTTACACAAGGAACAGCATACAATATACATTGCAATTCAAGTTGTGATTTTTCTGCACGTTCAACCAAGGATGGGCAGAGAGTTGCTTCCTCCCAGACTGGAATTTTCCTCCTGGCCAATAAGAACCTTCTGGTGCTGGTGTCACGTGACAACCTCGGCACCTACACATGTCAGTTGGAGTTGGATGGTGACGTCATCACGGCTGACGCCAGGCTCACTTTGAAGTCAGGTTGGAAACCTTACTAGACTGTTGTTCGTCAATGTTATGTTAAACCGTCTGATAATTTGTGACCGTTTACACACGCTCTAGGAAAGTTATCGTTACAAATACTCGTACTTTGGAAGAAAAGTCATCCCCCAAAAAAACGTTTCTGCATTTTTCAATCGCGTCAAATGTCTTATATTTTGTGTCTCAAAGTATAATGCAACTTGCAAGACTCGTTTTAACGAATTCGTTGGTTTACAAACAGCCGTTTGTTGTTCGTTTTAAGGATCTTTCAGTATGTATTAAGGAAACGTATTTTCACCAAACTTGCATTGTTTTCTCTGTTTTGTGTTGCGCTTGATCTAACATAGTGTATACATGCACATTTTTCCAACAAACACGACAGATGAAGACAAAGTTGACTTCCTAGAACGTCCCCAGAACGCGTCTGTCAACTTTGGAGAACGCCAGGTTTTCAGGTACAGTACCTCCTCCTGTAGTTCATAGTAGTAAAATACCAGCCAGCTTTGTTGCTATCGACTTCTAGAGTGGTGGCCGAGGTTTATTTCAGCTCATTTTTTTCAACATGGGCTGAGATTCTCTATGCCATAGCCCTTTCCCGACATAAAGAACCTTAGCCAATGTTGAAAATCTCGAATGAAACAATGAACAAATGAAAACAAAAATTTTAAACCATACTATAAATCGAATAAAGCAGCTTCAAAATAAGCAAATATATACCGTCAAAATAACCGACATCTGAAAACGTATACTTTATGTCATAGATCTAGAATATTCCAAGCTCAAAGAGGATGTGAAAGTATAAGAATGAAGAATTTATTGTATACTATATTGTGTGTTTAGTCCTATGTACAGCCTTTCTGACCACTTAGATTTATAGTCAACGCAATTTTGGGGTCAAATTTTTTTTTTATTCTCAAGAACGTTTGGGGGTTCCCAGAAGATGTTATCCATCAAATCAACATGGCCTAAGATAGACTAGAGCTGCATGTATGTAGAACTGCATAAACTCTAAGCTGTTGGAGACTGTATCAAATATTTCGTGTCTCTCCCTTATTCCTAACGAAGGTGTAAGGTCGCTGGTGACATCCAACCAGCATGGCTGAAGGACGGGAGCTCCATGTTCCTTGACGGACAGAGGGTGTTCCAGCATCGGGGGGACCTGCACATCACCTCCGCCACCGTGGCTGACACCGGTCGGTACACCTGTTCAGTGAGTAACGGGGAGCAAACAGCGGAGGTGCATGCCTGGCTAGCCGTTAACGTGGACACTGAACTGGGTAAGTAGACAACATTGTACTTTTTGGTAGATAATTCAAATACAGTATTATGTAGATTCTGTACCGGGTATACCGGTAGTCAAAACTTGGCACAAGTAAAGATGGCTCCTGGTCCTACTCCTGGCCTTGTCTTGATACCAAATGAAACTTTTTAGCGTTCAAACAGTTTTATCTTTTATCTGTGGTTGCTAGAAATAAGACAGTTGCGACTTAATATTATCTGACACTTCCTTACTTTGTAACATATATGATTTCCAAGGGGCCGCCAGTGATTATCTACACACAGAGTTTTGTTGTGGTCAATATTTCTGCTCGTTTCTACCTACATACATGTAGTTGACAAAGTTCTTTACACACAGCCAAGAGATATCTATCTGCCAGCAGTCCTCCTATTACCCTCCCAGGACAATACTGAAAAGTACTACTCCCACCTGCTACGCGCTGCAGTTTAGAAGGATGCGATCCCAACTGTGACTAAACTTGTATTCCCTCCTTCTTACACAGTTTGCGGTCGCCCCGTGTATAAAAAGGGCCCCGAAGGTTTTATTGTGGGCGGGACGGAGGCTGATCCAGGCACCATCCCATGGCAGGCCATGTTGTGGGACGTGAGGCCTACTAGAAACAGGCACTTCTGTGGCGGCGCTTTGGTCAACTCTCAGTGGGTCGTCACTGCGGCTCACTGCATCGTGGAGGCAGAGGTTACAAAGGACGACTTCATAGGTAGATTTTCTTACTTATCTACAACGTAGATTCAATCCTATACACCACGTATATAATACTTTCTTGTAAATAATCGTAAAGAGTTCAAAGAGTCTCCCTGGGGATGCAATACCACATATTTGATCGATCTAAACAGAGAAGGCGTCTAACATATATTTTTGCTTAGTTTCTTTTTTCATATTTTACATGCTTAGTTTTGATGATTTATTTACCTTTGAAGTTTAAGATAGTTTTGTTTATAAGCGATCTCAATATTTGCAGTGGAAGTGGACCATACTAGCCTCCATAGCAGTCAGTCAGAAAAGGCCAGCAATGAGCGACCCGGTACAAAATTCTGCTGAACCGGGACGAGGGTCGCTACAGTCTACCACTCATGTCACAATTTAAATGTTTTCTACATCGTATACTAGTTCGCCTGGGTAAGCAAGTGGCAAAGCGCGGGGTTTTCGAGGAGAACGAGCGGTCCTACACGGTGCAGGAGGTTGTCGTGTACGACGGGTTCGTCCACGACACGTACGACGCGGATCTTGCACTCATACGTCTGACAGGTAGGTGGCGCTCTTGCACGGTGCACACGTTGAACGGAACCTTTAGGGTTCCTTCTTTACTTAACTTGATAAATAAAAGCGAATGAAGGGGGAGGCAAAACGTGATAAAAGTCATCTCTACTGATTCTGTTGTTTTCTTAGCTATCTCCTAGTCGTATAGTATGAAACGGAAATTTTGAATTGCTGAACATGTGATTTGAACCTACTCTCCAAGCAGAGGTTGAATCGCGAACTATATCTGCGCGATTCAACCTCTGCTTGGAGAGTAACTTGAACCTGCACTGGCAAAATTCTATTTGCAGTTTACAGACAAACTAGAGCCAACATCGAAGCGTATGAACACTTATCTCTGAGCGTCGCTGGCTTTTATTCCTTCGAGAAAGTTTAAGGTCGATTTGTTGATTTCTTGTATTGCAGAGAAGGTACTGTACACGGACTACATCCTGCCGGTGTGCTTGCCGTCTGTGGGCCGCGCTAGGCGTCTCATCCGGCCGGGCTCTGCCGGAACTGTGTCGGGATGGGGCCGTGTGGTGGAGGGAGGACCTTACTCTAATGTTCTAAAAAAGGTAAGTAACATACTATGTTGAACCGGGACGGGACTTGCTACAGACTACCCACCACATTTGAGCCATTGCTCATGTCACACTTGCAGAAAGACACGTGTTTTGGACAGTAGGATTCTCAGTTATCATAAAAACACGTGTTCTGAGAAGTAGTATTTTCAGTTATCAAAAAGAAGGCTAGAGGACTGGTCGAAAATTCAGTGAGTCCAATTCTTGTGCTAGAAAATACATATCTGCTGTTGTTTAATACGGCAGTGTGTACACTTAATAAGCAATGTTTTTAATGAGTCGAAATCTTTCATCCCAACCTGTTGTCTCGATCGTGATAGAAAAACATCGTTTGACAAGTCTTGAATAATAACATTTTAACGGCTTTATGCAGGTGCTGATTCCCAGGGTGTCGCAGGGCCGTTGCCGGAGGGCACACCCACAGTATGACGTCACCAGAAACATGTTCTGCGCAGGTCGACCCGGTGGGGGAGAGGACGCGTGCGACGGGGACAGGTACGGTAATACCCCTGTCACATTATCCACGATCTTCGGGCGTATCGATGGAGGTCGGCCATATTTAAGATCGACAGAGGGTTGCGCGTATTTTGCACCTGAAAACCGTCCTTTTACATATAATCCATACTTTGTACCTTGTACAATTGTTGTGCGATAAAGTTATTACTTCATCATTCTACCCTGATGATGGTGTCTGATAGACGTTGGAAGTAAGTATTCCCGGCCCTGATTGTGCCCAAAGAACCGTACTATAGGAATGATTGCCCACCTGCTGAAGTTATGTACGGATGTTAGGCTCAGGATTTTGACTTTTGAGTGTGCTGTGTTCCAGTGGAGGCCCTTTCACCGTTTTTGACGAAGACCGTGAGTACCTGCTCGGCGTGGTGAGCTGGGGAGACGGCTGTGCCTTGGCGGGAAAGTTCGGAGTGTACACGCGGCTGCACAAGTTCTTCGCCTGGATACAAGCTACCATCGTAGAAGGTACAACAACGCCTTTTCTTCGTTCAAGATATATTCAATAATTTAGCTATTTTTCCATCAAAGTTGAATACACTTGATGATAACGTGTCTAACACAACCAGGCTGGAGTAATGGTTACCACACTATCCTGAGATCCCAAAGGTAACATAAATAACGCTAAGAAGAACAGAGGACCGAGAAGGTCAGAGACATCTAGTTGCTGTCAAGTCTTCTCTTCTGTCCCAATGGTCAAAAGCCTAGTTTCAGTGATAGTTGCAAAACTAAAACCTCACCTGGGACAGTAAAGTTCTACCTCACACAGCTAGGTGGCGTTGCAGTGGAAAGAATGTGACTCAAGCTTGTATCCCCTTCATCACGGCTCATGACTGCAGTAGGTTTTCGGAGTAGTTCTCGATCATTGGATACAGCAATAAATAGTTAAACTTACCATCAAATATAATCTCACCGAGTGAATGATTATTGATAGATTTAGTTGACTATTTAACTGTTTTCAAGGACAAACTGTTGTTTCTTGTAAACAGAAAATGACCAAGAAGAGGCAGGGTGCGTGAACCTCGGTGCCATCGCAAACGGCAGGGTGGTTATTGACAACAGCGCCACCCCCGCCCAAGCCCGGTACTACTGTGACGCTGGCTACCGTTTGGAGGGTACCGCTGTGCGCATGTGCGATTCGGGTGGACGATGGAGTGAGGAAACACCAAGATGCACTGGTCAGTTATTTTTCACCAAAAATATCATCAAGTCACACAACCGAGTAAAACGTATATATTGTACTTCCCAAGAATAAGTTTGGCTCCGGCTAGCTGTTTGTTAATTTGGGGGCTTTCTGTTTTGTCTCCTTCTCTTATGTGGCCAGCGGATACTCTCCGAGCAGAGGTTAGGCTCCGGCTGTTTTTTTAGTCGTTTTAATCGGGCTTTCTATTCTGTATTATCATATAGCCAGGCGCCGCGGACCAATCAGAAGGCCCCGTTCCACGTTGGTTATGACGCCGTAACACGTAGATTCCGGCCAGGCAGGTGCAAATTAACACCAGTGGTGTTAATTCATTTTGAATTAACACCGGTGCGGGTGTTAATTCATTTTGACCAATCAAAAGGAACGAAAGAATGGTATATGCAGGCATTGGCCAATAAAAAGGAGCAAAACATATGCCGGAGCAGACTGCAAGGGGGAATGGCTCCTTCTGTTAACATTGATAATGAGTTTTGTTTTTCTAAAAAGCCTGCAATGTTTCGAATATTTTCTGTGGAAATTTTGGTTTCAAAATGCAATCTGTAATCTCCTTACATATGTATGTACCAAATGTGAACTTTCAGAAATTCGACAAAGGAATTCACACGTATAGTACCAAGGGATCTATGCGTCATACGGGAATTTGCAAGTTTGGGAAGGCTATATGATAATAACTTTAATGCCCCGCCTTATCCTCGGTGTATATGGTGAGATAATCCCTGTCGGCGGTTTATTCGGTGGTTATCGCACCTGACAGGATTATCTCACCATATACACCTCGGGCCGGGGCATTAACCCTTTATTGTATCTTGCCGTGTCAAAACCTAACAATGTCCGACAATGTGGACATAAAGAAATAGGGACAAAATAAAAAAAAACCGACAAAATGCCTATCAACACGTCGTGAAACAACCGGAACCAAACCTCTGCTTGGAGAGACAGCCATAACCATGAGATGACACCAAAGATTCTACATCACCACTTACATGTGCTCATTTGCATATTTGGGGCATCGTTTGGAAGTGAATAATGTAGATGCCTCCCTGTTATGTAGCATTGCAGTGCCCACCTGTTGAAGCCCCGAGAAACGGTGCCGTACGGACACCGAGGAGACAACACGGAGACGTGACCGCGTACACGTGCGACTCTGGGTACGAGTTGAAGGGGCCGAGAAGTCGTGTCTGTCAGTACGGGGAGTGGGTTGGGAACGAGCCGAGGTGTGAACCCGCGGGTAAGCGTAATCCTTGTAAAATCCACAATTAATTTTATCAGTCAACTTAACAAACAGTAACATTGTTAAAATGTTATGTCATTATTGTAGCAATGTTCAATGTCAAAGCACGAATGCGTGTACATGCGGTTTCAATCTATAAAAAATCGTCAATTCTTTCTCTTG
Organism: Branchiostoma floridae; assembly: GCF_000003815.2. Taxonomy (NCBI): domain Eukaryota; kingdom Metazoa; phylum Chordata; class Leptocardii; order Amphioxiformes; family Branchiostomatidae; genus Branchiostoma; species Branchiostoma floridae. The sequence goes on along the minus strand of NC_049981.1, from coordinate 23,074,715 downwards.
TAGCTTGTAGAAGAAAACATTTCCAGTATGACTCACGACAACGTATTTTTGTACAAATCCAGGTTGTTCCATTCCAAACCGTCCCGAGAACGGCCACGTACGTTATGAGACCCGAACTCACGGCTCCCTAGCGACATATACCTGCACGACAGGTTACGACTTGGCCGGGCCGCACATGCGGGAGTGCGTCAGAGGACAGTGGGCAGGCAGCGAGCCAGCCTGCGAGAAAGGAGGTAACGTAGATATTTTAGATGTCCTGAAGCAACTGTTCTCACTGATAAAGATTCTCTGTCAAACATTCTGTGATAGACATATGCCTATACTTCGAATTCGTTGGAGAAAAACAAATGATGCAGAAACATTGATATTTGTCAATGATTGTCGTAGTTCTGAAAGAATTGAAAAAAAAGAGCAGCCGGCCCCAATCGCTTGACCTGTCGTGGTTTGTAAAAGTGCTGTATCATATGTGTATGTATATCAGTATTGCCGCCCATAGTATTGTATGTTTGCAATCATTGTGTTAGGAACAGTTTTCTGTGTAGCACAGACTCTCATTGTTAACATGTTAAGGGCAGTAACAGTGACCTTCCACTGAACGTTGCTCATTAAGAGGGACGCTGCCACACGATGTAAGAAAGCTATTATAACACGTGAATGTAAAGAATATCATTCCCTATCTCTAGCGGTGCTGTGTCCGCCCGTCGAAGCCCCGGCGAACGGCGCTGTACAAGTGTCGGGGAGGCAAGCTGGGGACAGGGCCAGGTTTACGTGTGCTCCTGGGTACAACATCATAGGGCCGCAAAGCATTCTGTGTGAGGACGGAGTCTGGGCTGGGGACGAGCCGACATGTCAGCCTAAACGTAAGAAATGTATTTTGTTCTATCTGTATCTTGCACGATATGATCCCATTGCAAATCGGAATAGTTCTCAGAAAGATTCTACTTCTAGCGTCTGCTTTGTTGATTATTTTGTAATCTGATTCTTATTTTTTTACTTTGTCTACAATTTTCATATGTGTGCCCGATCATCGTCGTTGTTGTTCTTGTTGCTGCTGCTACACAGAAGAGGACTTTCCCCGTGACTGTACCGACTGGTACGACCAGGGACAGAAGGACTCCGGTGTCTACTCCATCCAGCCTTCAGACGACTCCGGCGGCATCTCCAGCGCCTGGTGTGAGTTTGATGAGGACGGCGCCTGGACAGTCATCCAGCGGAGACAAGACGGCTCTGTCGACTTCTTCCGCAGCTGGCAGGAATACAAGGACGGTAGGTGGAAGCATTTTTTTCGCGGTTTCAATTGCACATGCGCATTTGTGATGCATTGTTGATAACGGCCGGTGAGGCTATGGGACCGGTGAGGTGAGGTTTATAATAAGTCCTAGATGGACGCCATTGGCCAGAGGTCTTCAACTTTGACTCATAATGCATCACACTGCGCATGCGAACTTCAAACTATGAACTAGCTTATTACCGTTCATTACAGAAGAATGGAATTGGGGATCTCGACGTTGGGCTTTTAAAGCATAAGATAAAACAGTCATCCTAATCTGACTCGAATCATGATGCTTTTGCAAGTACAGCTGGCAGTAGTGACATGCGATTTCGCCAGGGATAGCTATTAGCGTTTTCAGGAAATTACATCGGGTCACCCCCACTTGTATGCTGGTTCTTTGACATGTGAAATTACGCACCAATTTGCAACTGAAAAGAGTTACAAACTTCTGATTATTAAGATTTAAGCGTTAAATGATAAATTGAGAAGAATGATAAAGTATATGAGAATCAAAACTGGAAATAGTCCGTGAGACATGGACATAGCTTTAGATGAATAGTTCATCAACAGAAAAAAGTTATTCTTGTAATGTTAGACAAGCAAAGAAATGTAAGAACATTGTGTGTTCATGAGACTAGCTATAGCGTTGAATGTTCTCTCTGTTTTATTTGTTAAAGGTTTTGGTGACGCGGCAGGAGAATATTGGCTTGGTAACGACAATATCTATCACCTTACCAACCAAGCTCAATACAAGCTACGTATAGACATGGAGGCCTTCGACGGGCGAACGTTCTTCGCCGAATATTCACATTTCCGAGTAGAGAACGAAGCCAACGACTACAAACTTCGGCTCGGAAACCATTCGGGAAACATCCGAGATGGCATGACGAAGTTGGACAGAGATCAACCATTTACAACTAAAGACCATGGAGCGAGACAGGGGTCGCACTGCGCAAGCGTACAGAAAACCGGCTGGTGGTTTGGCAACGTGTGTCTTAACTGGGCCAACTTGAACGGGGTCTACAAAGACAGTGGGGAATACACCGGGGAGCAAAATGGCATCTTCTGGTTCCCACTCAGAGGGCATGGCTACCCCAAACTACACTCCCTGAAAAAGGTGACTATGAAGTTACGCCGCCTAGCAGAACCTGACGAAACCGCAAGTGGAAAGGACTGCGCTGAACTGTACAGCCAAGGGAAGAAGGGCAGTGGCGTACACGTCATTGGCGACGGCGTCATGGTTTACTGCGACATGGAAACGAGTGGAGGAGGATGGACGGTGATCCAAAAGCGACAGGACGGTTCAACAGACTTTTTTCTTGAAAAAGGTTGGGAAGAATACAAACGGGGGTTTGGTGTAGCTCATGCAGAGTATTGGCTTGGTAACGACAACATCTACGATCTAGTAGGAGGAGAAACGCCTAATAGACTACGCATTGATATCGAGGACTGGAATGGCGAGAAAAGGTACGCAGAATACGGTGAATTTAGAATTGCTGGCCCCGACGACAACTACAGACTCCACCTGGCGGAGTATAGTGGAACTGCAGGAGATGCCATGCTGAATTCACGCAAGGTGAGCAACAACGGATTGCAGTTCAGCACCAAGGACAGGGACAACGATCCCAACGACATCTCGAACTGTGCCGTGCAGTTTAAAGGTGCTTGGTGGTACAGCAATTGCGGGTAAGAATCATGATAAACTAACATTTAACAGATTATAGAATTTATTTATAGAATAATCCGTAATCATTGTCTCAACAGCCTTAATCATTGTCTGAAACTTCGTGAGCAAATCTTCACTGCTGCTAGACCACTATCAACCCCATTGCAAGTCTTTTTTTCTACATGTTACATTGATATCGAAAGATCTAAAACTCAAGAATTTCGGTATTTTTCATTAAAACAGATTCATTTACAGCTTTTCTTCATTTACAGATCATCAAACCTTAACGGTAAATACTACACGGAAGAGCCAAAACACAACGTTCACGGGGGCATCTTTTGGCAGCCATGGAAGGATAGGTGAGTGCAATTCATTCTTTAGAAAATAATGTCAAGATGTTTTGGACCTTTTGTATGAAAAGCTTCATTTTCAACTCTTGAACCTTTCAACCTTTATTATGGAAAACTTTTTCTCTAAACTTTATTCCATATAATAAAATTCCTTTTTTCTTTATATTTAGAACAGTTAGCTGTAGAATTTGAACAGAACTATCTGTACAATCTGTACTAGCTGTACAATCACAAATATGATTGTTTGTTTGCTTTAGATACTACTCCTTCAAAAAAGTAGAGATGAAGGTTCGTCCCGCCAGTTTTCCAGACAATGATGATGTTGAGCCCACTCCAACACAAACACCGGCTCCTGAAGAGTGTAAAGGACAGTGCGGCGGTGAGTACTTTCTATGCTATTATAAGGAACAAACGGCCAGGTCAATTTGGATCACGTCACTTGGTCACGTGATTACAGCAGGAAAGCTGTGCATGACAACTGGTTATCATACCTTAAAATTAACTTTGGTTCCTGCTAATTAAAAAAAACATGTTAGCACATGCCCCTCTAGGTGGTACCAAAACCCATCTGGCCCATGGATTATATCGAAGTAGATACGTTTCACCATGTTGGTGTCTCTATTTGCATTATCAATGGATTGAAGTTCTGGTATAATTTAGATGTTCTCGTCTTTGAGTTGTACAGCATTTGATAATGATCATTTGACTCAGAAGATCTTTAAATGTAAAATCACTGAACTGGAATATGGACACCAACATTAGCTAAAGGTGAGCTAGCGTAACATTTAGACACTGAGTCTATCATATGACATGTTTTGACTATTTGCAGCGTGGTGATTTTCATTGTAAAGTTCAATTAACTTACTGCATTAATTTTTTTTGTTATTGTTGTTTCGCTTTTAAAAAATTCGCATGGTCTTCTGCTCCTCACTGCATGTTTTCTTTTCATTCTGTATCATCATTGTTTTTAATTGTTAAATTGGTTCCGTATTCAGGCTCGAACTGTGAGTTAAAGAGTGTGAAGAATCCTGTGGACCACAGAACGTCTGGTTTTTACCAGGGGGCATGGATGAAGGATCCCACCGGCGACCCCGACACCATCTACTACATGAACAACTACTACGTAGGATCCATTCTGGTTTACAGAAACCTGGAAGACTTCAAGAACGACCTTCAGCAAAAGACTATCAAGGTGTCTGCCTGCGGCACAGGTCATGCTGTCTACAACGGCAACTTCTATTCTACAAGATATCACAGTAACACGATGTTCAAGATGAACTTGAAGACAGGGGCTACGGTCGAAAGGGTCCTTCTAAACGCTGGAAGCAAGAACACGTACCACTACCAAGGAAAGGGTCTCACGGACATAGACTTTGCAGTCGACGAGAAAGGATTATGGGTAATATACGCCACGCCCCAAAATGGCGGCCGCATCGTGGTGAGTCGTCTGAATCCGGAGGACCTGTCAATCATGCAAACGTGGAACACGACGTACAACAAGAAAAATGCTGCCAACGCTTTCATGATATGTGGAGTGCTGTACACAGTTGGTAAGTGCTTTCTTCAGTGCCTAACTACCCAACCATGCTACGCAATAATTGTCATGTTTTTATCTATTGTGATGTAAAGCCCGTGGAATGTAAATGCAAGCAGCAATTCATTAATAAAAGGTGATGGCAGGAGTAGAATTGGGCCATTCTGTCGCATTATCTGCGCTTGCACAGCTAAGAAACTGAGATGTCTGATGTCCTATAGACAATATGGTGTGGGTCGGTTACAAAATGCAATGTTAACTAAACTTGATGAAAGAATTAACGTAAGAACAAGGAATAGAATTAAGCCATTTCAACACCGCACCGAATCGAATTGTAACAGGTAAATGGCTTTTTAAACGCCTGTCTCAAACTTAGATCTTTTTTCAACATTTCCTTGAGTCTTCTTCATTTTCTTTTCACCAGTTCGGCAGCGAGGGGTCGACTACTCCTTTAACACGACGACCGGACAGGAGGGTTCTCCCGGCCTGCCATTTCCTACTGTGACCAGTGACATCCGGCATCTGTCCTACAACCATCGGGAACGGAAGCTGTACGCCTGGCGCGCGGGGCACCAAGTCACGTATGACTTAGAAATCGCCGGTCTGCCTGACAAGGGTAGGAAAGAACACAAATTATTATCTTGGTAAATTAGGTATGCTGTGTTTATGCCTCTGCGTGAGCGTGCGTGCGTGCGTGTGCGTGTTTGTCCGTCTCCCCCCTCTCTCTCTGTTCCAAGGGACCTGTTGCTGCGTCTCCATAGTCTCCATATATGTTGGCCACCATACGTCAAGAAACGAAGATCTCAACAAGATGAAGGTCATGGTTGCTTTTGTGAAGTCTATCGGCTTTTCGTGGTACGGCAGCTAGTGGAACCTCTCTTTCATGCATTCCACAGTCTTCTGGAAAGCCATTACGTTTTATTTTTCAAAATGTTGATAAGTTGATATAGATTCTGTCTCAATTCTAAGCTGTTTTTTTTCGTTTCCAGGGAGTGCACCAAAATTATGTAGAGGAAAAGTATGCAAAGGTATGTGAACTGCTCATTGTGTTCAGAAACCTGTTTTTTATCAGACTTTTACTGCATTTTTGTCATTTGATGCATTTTGTACATCAATCTGTTCATTTTGCATTGACCTGCTAAGTTATTTATTTGTTAACAATTGATGTGTAAGATTTTCCCCGCAGATTGTTCCGATGCTTACAACTACCACAAACAAGATGGCGTCTACACAATTGAGCCAGAACCAGGCATGTCATTCCAGGTAAGTTGATTCGATTCACCATTACCAAAGCATTCGTCATCCGCTAATGAATTGATTAAAACAATTTCTCTCATTGAAAAGCATTTCCTTTCCTTTCCATCGAGAGAGTTCCATAGTTTGGCAGTCCCGCGCGTGAAAGACGCTGTTGCTGTAGAAGGACATTAAGACTTGTAACTGAACAGTATAACGTGAGCTAGAGGGAAATTAGTGTTACGCTGAAACTTGTAGTGAGGAAAACTTGAAAACAGGTTGCTCTTGCATAATGCAGGTCTACTGTCGTATGGTTGGCGGAGGTGGGTGGACTGTGATTCAGCGGAGAAAGGACGGCTCCGAAAATTTCTATCGCGCCTGGAACGACTACAAAGATGGATTCGGAACCCCGGGGGACGAGACGTGGCTTGGGAACGAGAAGATCCATGCGCTCACCAAACGCGGTGTATACAAACTCCGTGTCGACCTGGTCGATTACCAGGGGAACGAAGAATATGCGGAATACGACCTGTTCTACATTGCAGGCGAGAAAGACATGTACAAACTGCGTCTGGGAGACTACAGTGGCACCGCGGGGGATTCCTTACGTTACCATGCCAACCACCCGTTCAGCACCAAGGACAGGGACAACGATGGTCACGGAACAAACTGTGCGGCCGTGAATAAAGGAGGTGGGGAAAATTGGCCAATTTTGTTCTAGTATACAATGTAATTAGCTATACAAACAGATACAAACGCTCTGTGTAGATAGTTATGAAAAGATTTGGAAAGCTTAGCTATAAGGCGGGGGGCGATATAGACCTCCAGCCACTGTTGACCCACTGTTCACGTCACATTTCTTGAAAATGACGTGTTCTGAGCATCAGTCGCAAGCCTTGTTTTGGTACAAAGATAAACATTTTGTCATAAGTTAAGCTCTGCTTGTTACTTTATCAATACATGTACATATGTTATTAAGAGTGGCTGTGTTTGGTCCCTGTAGGATGGTGGCACGATGGCTGTTACAACGCCAACCTGAACGGGAAGTGGTACCCACAGGAGTCCCACACACGGCACCCTGACGGACTGGTGTGGTGGCAGTGGCCGCACTGGGAGAACAACTACCAATTCTCGCTCAAGTCCACGGAGATGAGGATCAAGTTTCAACCAGACGCTCAAGGTGAGTGTTTTTTAATACCTAATAGTGTAATGCGGATTCACATTTTTGAGCAGCACAGTGGGTTACCCCTTGCGCTGGGTTCCTTAACGTGATTTGATGCCTGAGGCTTTCACCAGAAGGTCTCTCATGCAGTATAAGTGAAGACGCTGGTTTTGCATCACCATCCCGAATGACGAATGTAATCCCTCTCACTGAACCTAATCATGTTTGTTCCACTTGCTGCATGTAGTGGATTGAAACACGGTTTCAGTTTTTTTTTCTGTGAGGAAATCACACTGTATTTTTATCTTGCAGATACCGAATTGTACGTAGACTGTGACGCCGTGAAACGCTCAGGTGCACAGAGCAGCGGAGTGTTCTGGATCCGTCCGCGGTACGTGCTCGAGCCTTTCCCCGTCCGCTGCGACTTGCAAGACGGTCAAGGCGCCTGGACCGTCATCCAGCAGCGAAAGCACACCGAGAGTGAGAACTTCACGCGGGGTTGGGAAGACTACAAGAACGGTTTCGGCGTCATCTCCCGAGAATACTGGCTTGGAAACGAAAAGATTCACCTACTCACGAAGGAAGGGGGCGTCAGGGTCAAGATCCAAGTTGAATCCTTCGGTGGTCTACGACAATCGTACGAGTTCGATAACTTTAAGGTGGCGGGAGAAGAGGAGAACTACCGGTTGACGTTGACCGACTATACAGGAAGACCCGATTCGTGCATGGAAAGAGCTGGTCAGGACTTGAATGGGATGGCGTTCAGCACCATAGACAGGGACAATGACAGGGCTGGGTACAGTTGTGCGGAGAGGTGGAATGGGGGCTGGTGGTATAGGGGCTGCTCTCTACTGATACTTAACGGGGTCATAAAGGAATATAATGGCCACGATGAGTACCGTGAAGTAACGGGGAGAGGGGAGGGCCTATATAACGTTTGCTTACAGCAAGGACCACCCGTATCGCTTAGTACAGTCACTATTAAGATACAGGCCAGGGAGCGGGCCGACGTGTACCGGGACTGTGACCACGCTCGTGGCGAAGGGAAAACAGCCAGCGGGGTCTACCAGATTCAACCCCAGGGGGCAACCGCACCTTTCTCCGTCTTCTGCGAGATGGAGTCTTCGGGGGGAGGCTGGACTGTGATCCAAACGGCGAACCAAGGGAAGGCACGGGTCAACTTCACCCGGGGCTGGGACGACTACAAGACAGGTTTCGGTGACCTAGAGGGTGAGTTGTGGCTCGGGTTGGAAAACATATACACTCTGACCAACCAGGGCCAGTATGCGCTCCAGATAGACTTCAAGAGCTACACAGGGGTTTCCAGCTACACTTTATACTCCTCCTTCAAAGTGGCAAGCGAGGCAGACAGCTACCGCTTACATCTGGGACAACGGTTAAGGGGTACTAGCGATTGTTTGAACACTCGCTCAACTGGAAAGAACGTCACTGGAATGGCCTTCTCGACATTTGACAGGGACCACGACCTGGCGAGGTATAACTGTGCGGAGAAGTTCAGAGGCGGCTGGTGGTTTAATAGCTGCTCCAGTGTAATTCTTAACGGGGTGAAAAAGTACTGGAAAACCCATGATCAGTACTACAAGGAGGTCCGCCAAGGTCTTGGCCTGTACAACGTGTGTCTGCAACAGGGTCCACCAGTCTCTCTCTCTGACGTCATTATGAAGATCTCTACATTTCCTAATTTGTCGTAGTTCAAGCACATGTGGCGTCCCAACACACGTGATTCTTAAATTCTGGTCCAGTAAAGGGATGTCTTTGTACATTCAATACACGTTGGCAGTATGTCTTACACTACCTGTGGTTCATGTGTTTTCTATTATCTCAGTCAATAAAACATGAAGAATATTGATCTTACAAAGCAAACATCATCTATCCCTGTTTCGTTTCTTGTGTACAGGTAACATCGCTGTTTTTAAAGTAATTACAAAACTCTATATCACTAAACTTTGTCCTAACACTATCTTAGATATTCCAGCTTGCAAAAAAACTAGCGCAGATTCTGCCGCATGGTCTTTTTAGCGAATGCCCACAAACGCCCACTCTAGAGAAGTCCGCGCTGCACGAATCTCATTTTTTTTGCTTGGAATATGTCCACGTTGTGCTCCCATGTATTAATCCTGAGTTTCAAGTCAATCCATTGACCCGAAGTGACATAAATCAAAGTTTTCGATTCTCGATGGTCTTTTTAGCGAACGCCCAGCAAAATGTCTTTTTAGCGAATGCCCACTATATCCACAAAAATATCGGCCGTCGCGCAACGACACCTAAACCTACCGCCACAAACATGTTCAAGATGGTGTCCCATTGATGTGTACGGAGTTTCCGTGCTTTACAAGCATTTTAAGTCCCTGTTTTTGGTCAAAATGTACGGCGACGATACTACCATACTTTAACTATAGCAATTCAAAATGGCGGGCACTAGTCATGTGACCTCCTTGCGGGACTGTTCTATAAGTATCGCGGGAGGGACTGTTGTAGCATAGCTTCTCATACAACCATTTTAGAGTGAATTCTGAACAAGATTTTCATTTCATAGTGCTATCATCTGACTGATATTTACAATGTGGTCATTTTTTCTGTGCTATTATTACCCAGGTTTGAGGAACTTAGTGCAAATTTGGATATTGATTCACCTCAGTGCCCAATTAATGTACAAAAGGCTCAGACACATTAGTGTTATAAACCTGAATAGGGGCAGGTAACCAATACTAGAAAAACATAGCTATTTATTATTAACAATACTATTTACATTATAATAATAACTCTTCACCAAACTGGACTTTTCTTATCTTTATTTATCACAGAAACATTGTTACAATGAGGATTTGATTAGATGAGTATCTGTTACAGTGTGTACAAACTTATTTCAAATACAAAAATGTATTTCGTTTCACTTCCTAAATATTTTTAAAGTATTGGAAGAAGTTGACACATAAACAATATTAATTGCATTATTTATGTGCAGTAAAATGTGACCACATGCTATCAATAGCCTAATAAAATGTTGGAACATGGCACAAGCGGGCTCCTCTTCTGAGTACAGAAAGGAAATGTTTTATAACATTTAGTTATGACGTAGAAAATTTCCATTGTAAAATGTACCTTTATCAACATTTACAAACAAATTGTTTTTTTCTCTTCTTAATAAATGACAACAATACAGGTAAGTAAGGTGTGTTTCCTTGACTACAGACTAGGTAAGACACCGTACAGGTGAGTAACGTGTATTTCCTTTGATTACAGACCAGGTAAGACACCGCACAGATGAGCAAGGCGTCTTTCCTTTGCCTATAGACCAGATAGGGCATTATACAGGTAAGTAAGTTGCTTTACTCACCTGTTTAATACCTATCTGGTCTATAGGCAAAGGAAAGTTGCTTTACTCACCTGTATAATACCCTGTCTGGTCTATAGGCAAAGTAAAGACATCTTACTTACCAGTATAATGGCCTATCTGGTCTATAGGCAAAGGAAAGACACCTTACTCACCTGTTTAATGGCCTATCTGGTCTATAGGCAAAGGAAAGACACCTTATCCACCTGTATAATGGCCTATCTGGTATATAGACAAGGGAAAGACACCTTTCTTACCTGTATAATGCCCCATCTGGTATATAGGCGAAGGAAAGACACCTAACTTACCTGTATAATACCCTATCTGGTCTACAGGCAAAGGAAAGTTGCTTTACTCACCTGTATAATACCCTATCTGGTCTATAGACAAAGGAAAGACGCCTTACTCACCTGTATAATGGCCTATATGGTATATAGGCAAAGGAAAGACGCCTAACTCACCTGTGTAATATCCTATCTGGTCTATAGACAAAGGAAACACACCTTACTCACCTGTGCGGTGTCTTACCTGGTCTGTAATGAAAGGAAATACACGTTACTCACCTGTATGGTGTCTTACCTAGTCTGTAATCAAAGGAAATACACGTTACTCACATGCACGGTGTCATACCTGGTCTGTTATAAAAAGAAACACACCTTACTTACCTGTATGGTGTCTTACCTGGCCTGTTATCAAAGGAAATACACGTTACTCACCTGTATGGTGTCTTACCTGGTCTGTAATCAGAGGAAATACACGTTACTCACATGTACGGTGTCTTACCTAGTCTGTAGTCAAGGAAACACACCTAACTCACCTGTACAGTGTCTTACCTGGTCTGTACTGAAAGGAAATACACGTTACTTACCTGTACGGTGTCTTACCTAGTCTGTCATAAAAGGAAACACACCTTACTCACATGTACGGTGTCTTACCTAGTCTGTAGTCAAGGAAACACACCTTACTCACCTGTACGGTGTCTTACCTGGTCTGTAATCAAAGGAAATACACGTTACTCACCTGTACGGTGTCTTACCTAGTCTGTAGTCAAGGAAACACACCTTACTCACCTGTACGGTGTCTTACCTGGTCTGTAATCAAAGGAAATACACGTTACTCACCTGTACGGTGTCTTACCTGGTCTGTAATGAAAGGAAATACACGTTGCTCACCTGTAAGGTGTCTTACCTAGTCTGTAGTCAAGGAAACACACCTTACTCACCTGTACGGTGTCTTACCTGGTCTGCTATAAAAGGAAACACACCTTACTTACCTGTACGGCGTCTTACCTGGCCGGTATTGTTGTCATTTATTAAGAAGAGAAAAAACAATTTGTTTGTAAATGTTAATAAAGGTACATTTTACAATGGAAATTTTCTACGTCATAACTAAATGTTATAAAACATTTCCTTTCTGTACTCAGAAGAGGAGCCCGCTTGTGCCATGTTCCAACATTTTATTAGGCTATTGATAGCATGTGGTCACATTTTACTGCACATAAATAATGCAATTAATATTGTTTATGTGTCAACTTCTTCCAATACTTTAAAAATATTTAGGAAGTGAAACGAAATACATTTTTGTATTTGAAATAAGTTTGTACACACTGTAACAGATACTCATCTAATCAAATCCTCATTGTAACAATGTTTCTGTGATAAATAAAGATAAGAAAAGTCCAGTTTGGTGAAGAGTTATTATTATAATGTAAATAGTATTGTTAATAATAAATAGCTATGTTTTTCTAGTATTGGTTACCTGCCCCTATTCAGGTTTATAACACTAATGTGTCTGAGCCTTTTGTACATTAATTGGGCACTGAGGTGAATCAATATCCAAATTTGCACTAAGTTCCTCAAACCTGGGTAATAATAGCACAGAAAAAATGACCACATTGTAAATATCAGTCAGATGATAGCACTATGAAATGAAAATCTTGTTCAGAATTCACTCTAAAATGGTTGTATGAGAAGCTATGCTACAACAGTCCCTCCCGCGATACTTATAGAACAGTCCCGCAAGGAGGTCACATGACTAGTGCCCGCCATTTTGAATTGCTATAGTTAAAGTATGGTAGTATCGTCGCCGTACATTTTGACCAAAAACAGGGACTTAAAATGCTTGTAAAGCACGGAAACTCCGTACACATCAATGGGACACCATCTTGAACATGTTTGTGGCGGTAGGTTTAGGTGTCGTTGCGCGACGGCCGATATTTTTGTGGATATAGTGGGCATTCGCTAAAAAGACATTTTGCTGGGCGTTCGCTAAAAAGACCATCGAGAATCGAAAACTTTGATTTATGTCACTTCGGGTCAATGGATTGACTTGAAACTCAGGATTAATACATGGGAGCACAACGTGGACATATTCCAAGCAAAAAAAATGAGATTCGTGCAGCGCGGACTTCTCTAGAGTGGGCGTTTGTGGGCATTCGCTAAAAAGACCCTCCCAGATTCTGCCCCATCTTCTTGAAGACATTGAAAGTAAATTGTCGCTACAAGAAGCCAGCTATAAGACTTCTATAGGTTCAAATTATCAAGCGAACACATCTGGTATGAATAAAAAATTTCACACAGTGAAGCATCTCCAATTGAATGTCATTTTATAGTAAAATGTGAGTCATATATCTTTCCTTTCCCATTCAAAGCGCACCTGTATGAGATATATGTCATTCCTTTCACTTTCAAAGCGCAAGGCTACTTGACAGAAGTGACGTTAGCGCCTAAACTCAATCTTCACCTAGACTACAGCATTTCAAAACTTTTCAAAATCACAATGAATATATCACGAAGATTAGAAGATGTACAGATGTCAATGGATAATTTGTCAACTTATACTGCATACTATTAGTCATTTTATAGTAAAGTGTGAGTCAGATTTCCTTCCTTTCGCTTTCAAAGCGCACATGTATGAGTCATATGTCATTAGTCATTCCTTTCACTTTCAGAGCGCAAGGATACCTGGCGGAAATGACGTTAGCGCCTACACTCAATCCGTACCTAGACTACAGCATTTCAAAACTTCTATAGGCCATAGAGACATTTCAGGTAGTTTTGCACTAAATTGTAAGCGAACTCGAAGATGGTACAGCAAATGTATATAATTACATTCCTCTTACCACGCACTACTTCGGACCAGGCCGCGGAAGAACATCGTGGTGAGTACTCCTGACGTCATCGAAACCAAGCAAGTTGTTCAACAAGTTGTTGACTGTGAGAATGACTGGCTGTTGTTGTTGCCGTCGTCGCCATTTTCACAACAGGTGAGACTACGATTCTTGTGACAGAACAACTAGGCTAACTTAGCATTAGAATATAACAAAATGTACAATCAGAAGTCATAGTGGATTCGTAATCTAGCTCTTCACAACTACGATGTATACATTGTAGTGCAGACGCTCTTCCTCAATACTTTAGTTCACTTGAAAGACGCGTCGATGACGGTTAGAAATCCAGGTAATAAGATAAGCCAAAGGGCAGTTACTCAAGCAACTGGATATGGTTTTGGAAACGGCCATACGTTTCAACTAGCTATAGCATCCTAGTTTTCGTCAGTGACACCGAAGTGATGCAGGCCATCGCGTGCAGGAACAACTACTACAGGCTCTCGTTCTTCCCTCGTACCATCAGAGAGTGGAATGGACTTGAGCCTGGTGTGGCGGAGGCGGGGTCTCTCTCCCAGTTCAAAACTGAGCTGGGGAGGACCCTGCTGCATTGAGCCACCCCCCCACACGTCTTGTATATATGTAAATACGTGTCCTATTAACCCACTTAATTCACCTGTCCTGTCTTTTTGCACACAGAAAATCAGTTTGTTTTTATTTCCCTCAGCATTTTCCTTCATTTTTCCCATGTCTATTTGTTCTGGTCACTTGTGTTGTAATTAAACCATGCGTAGTCTGCCAATAATCTCAAAAAATTGAGGCTAGGCAGTAGGAAAGAAGAAGATCTGGCCTTTTGTATCATGAATGCTAAAGGCCTGGCAATTTTGGGTGTCAAAATAGGAGAAAAGGTAAGACGAGGTCAAGCTGGAGACAAGCTTGGATCCAACAGCTAAGGAAACAAAAGTAAGGCAAAGCTAAGACAAATTTGATGCAAATGAATTAATTACGTCCTGTTGTTTTTCTTACAGGAGTTAATGTTTGTCGCATGTTTGTGTGTGTGTGGGGGGGGGGGAGGTGGGCGCTATGTCGACGTCCCAAGTGCCATAGGCCCCCTTTTCTGTTGAGGGTGGGGTTGTAAAAATAATATACTGTATAGCCTCTCTAACTCCCCGTTCGAACCATCGGGGTTTGCGGTCCAAGATTGAAAGATTGGAGATTGAAAGAGTGTCCCTGGTTGTACTGTGAGTGGTTGAAAATGGCAGAGGACCGGTCTTTAACCGTCACTTGAAGGATAGTTGAAAACCGTTGGTTTTAAACTTTAAAGTGACGGTTAAAAACCGTTGACGGCTAATAACCGCGCCCTTACCAGTTGGTCACTGTATAACGTCTTCGGGAAGGAAGGCATTCAGGCCTGTAGAATCAAAGTCTTCCATCATGTAGTTCTTACGTGCTATATTTTAACTGGCTGAAGAACTAGGAAAGACTATACTTTATTGTCACAGTGTTTGAATGTTTGGATGCGCGCCTCGGTTGCAAGTATTTGGGCAGATCCAAATAGTCGCACCGTCAGTCGTATTTGTGCATGAAAGTGTTAAATTATTGCCTGCAAGGCAGGTCAGTAAGTGCAAAGTTGAAAGGCGGCCGCCGTGAGACAAAGGCACTCACAGTCGAAGATACATATATTAGGCTTATCTCTGCTTGAAGAGTAGCTGATCAAACGCAACATGGATTCTTACATATATCATATATGTTCGCCTTTTTTCGATAAACAGATTAAGTGTGTGGATTTCATCGGTGACTTCTCTAATGGCGGAGACGGTAGGAATGTTTGAAACGGTATTGGATACGACGTAGACGCATACTCGACCGGTGTTGAGAGTTGAGAATTCCTCATTTTACGCCGTTATATATACTCTCACCATGAATAGTGTTTTTGGTAGCGTTGATTTGTGTGTCTGTGTGTGTGTGTGTGTGTGCGCGCGCGTGTGCGTGTGCGCGCGTGTGCGAACAAGACAACACAAACGGCTGGATATTTTGGTTTGATACTTGGTGTGTTGGTGGAGTGTGACGAAAGCTGAAAATAATTTAACTTTGGGCTCCATAGCGGTTTCCCTTGGTACTGCAGCGAAAATTCATGTTTTGATACCTCGCGCTCTGAACAAGCTATGGTCACGATATTTGAGCGTTAGATAGCTTTTGTGCTTGGGAAGAAGTTTGGGCCCTCTAGTGGCTAGGGTTGGAATTCATGGTATTTTTAATTTGTAAAGAAAAATTCTAGAGAGAGCTAATTTAAGAAGGAATAACGAATTTTCATGATGTTTGGTAGATATATAGGTGACTTAAACCAAAAAGTACGCAATGAAAAACAGATTATGAAAAATGGGGGTACACTTGCATAATCAATGAAAACATAGCTGTTCATATCCGTTTTCAATGTATGTCTTGTCCTGGACCTGATATGGTCTTGACTTTTGGTTGGCAGAAACTCTTAACGTCAGGACAAGGTGGGGTAGGCTTGAGCCCCCGAACGTTTAACTTTGTAACTGCAGTGTTGTTTTTGTCAAAACATTCCAAAGAGGATAAATGAAGGAAGGAACGACCGATTTCCATCATTTTAGGCATACAGGTACATGTAGCTTAGGCAAAGATGTTCAAAATATCATACATGTTATACAAATGATGTCTTAAATTGCATAATGAATGAGGAAATTATATCATTCCATTGTATCCCATAACTGGACTTCAATAAATGTACTAAGTATCACATGTGATTAATGATATGTGGAACATAAGCAGACACCAAATATGCAAAATAGGAACTGATTTGCATAATCTGTGCAAAAATGGCAAAACTTGTGACATGTGTAAGTTTGTCAATGATGAACATCACCATGCATAAGTCATGTAAATGTGTAAGTCATTTGCATGAAATCTACAAAAGCTCTAAATATTTCATGGAGGTATGAGGTCGCTGAACTCTAGTTTCATTCATGTACTTACTCACCAATCTTCTTTCTTTTGTCATTTCAGATTGCTGACTTACAGGGAGACAGAACCCATCGCTAAGTCAATTGCATAAAACACTAGAAGGCATAGCGGACCAATTTTGTAATCGGTAAGTGTAACCTATAAGGCGTGACTCATCTGAAAAAGGAATCAAATAGTAGGTAGTAGGGCATCAGATCTTTTCATACAAAGGACTGCAGCTCTCATTGGTAGCATGTGCATTGGAATCCGGAATGTAACTCTGACAGAGATTTGATCTGAACAGGACCAGGACCAATTAACAGACTTCTGCCTACCGCTAGTACAAAGATGACACTTCAGCCAAATCCAGTCTACCAGTCAGAACACATCTCCCGCAAAACTTTAGAAGATGCCTCATGTGGCAGTGAGAGTAGCGAGGATGATACAATTGAGGTGAACGAAGCTTTGATGCGAGCTGCCAACACGGACCACGGACGGCATCCTTATAGATACGGCATTGCTTCCGTCAACTTCAAGGGAGACACAAGAGGCACCGGCAATGCAACTTTGCGCAAACTTCTGCTCGGTCAACTTCAAGAAAAGGCACGATTATCAGTCCTTTTTGTGCAAGAGTGTCCTTGGGCTGATCCAGTCAGTCAGCTTCAGCTTGAGGAAACGTTTTGCTATACAGGACTACTCAATGAAGCAGGGATAATATGGAACGAAGAACTCTTTGAATTAAAACGGTTAGACTCGTACACACTGATTGGAGACAAGTACCCCAATCTAGTCCAACATCGAGGACGAGTATGCATATCGGAAATGTCAATTAAAGATCAGCCTACTGGACATGCAAGTAGCAACATTGCAATAGAGAAGGAGCCAAATGTTAAAGACTTCATCGCCATCTCATGGCACGGACCGCACAAGTGCCCTGATGCAGAAAAACAGTTGATATTCCGAGACCTTCTGGCTTTTTTCAAAACACTGACAGAAAACAAGGACGGTCTGAAAGCAGGTGTCCTGGGTGGAGATTTCAACTTCAGTCTTGACAAGGCATGCGAAATCATTGACGACAGCTACCCTGGACTGGCATTTCCTACTTCATATGGATTGGAAACAATCGACTACTTCATATTTACGTCTGATTTGATCAACATTCTGCATGCCTAGCAACTCTCCTTGGATTACGACGTTGGAAGTGTGTACACACCACAGGACAGAGACAGGGCCAGAGCAGAGACGTGCAAAACTCCATCCAACCAAGTCATTGATCACAGTCCAGTCTTCGGTGTTCTAGATCTGGGAAGTCCCAATCCATTCTCCTCACCATCCAAGATCAGAGACAGGTACAATGCAGAAGAAAGCTTAGAGTCAAACATTAATGAAAAGCAAAGTTAGAATTACTGTCACAGTGATATTTCAACAGTGATCTTCATAAATATCATTGAGAGAAACATTAGTTACAGTTTGTACATAAAAGTAGCGCTAAAACAATGTGCAAGCGATATACATCAATCAAACATCATTTGTGTAAAGTATGGTGGTAACAAGAAGCTTCCAAAGAGTAGTGATTGTTAATGTGACATACCGATGTTCCTTCCACGTGTTTTAGGGATAAACTTAAACTGAAAAGTCTTTGTTAAATGTTGGTGTGTGCGTGTCCTTAATCATTAAATGCAGGGAGTGAGTGAGTGCGAAGATGAACGCAAAGGCCAGACTTGCCAGGGTGGCAGGAAATAGAGTTCAGTAGTCATTAATTAGAAATGACTGTACAGATCTTGAGGCCAATGAAAGAGGCTACCAGTCCACGGGAGGTTGTTTTTTGTCTGTTTTAGGTTTTCATAGTGCTAATCAATGTTAACCAATGTTGATCAAGGCGTTACTTGCATGATAAATTAACTATCGTTCAACATGACATAATGTACGGAAAACTCTACATATTTTTCATATTAAGAAATTAGTGCTAATCTAAAGTGTTTTTTTTCTTCTTTTTTTTCTGCTTGTAAAATTGCAATAGCCGAGGTATGACATATGACGTTGACCCTATTACGAATTACTAACTAATGGATACACATGGATACACTTAATTTTTTTCTCTAGGAAAATGGCGGACCCAGCGGCAGCGACTCCTGATTGTTCTACCGATGGTAGCACCCAAGCGACTTCAGGCGTTCCAAGTTCAACAAAGATAGAGGAAAGGTAAGAATTTAAGGATTCCCAAGGTTTTGTCAAAGCCAGGTACAGATACTATTTGGTATTCTTATCCTACCCTAACACCGCTCATAGGAAGAGGTTTTATCAGGCGGACTTTTAAATCGCTAATAAGTTTAAGGAGTACTCAAATCCTGTCCATACATAATGCTCTAACATGCATGGACCAACTATTGCCCGACTGGGATCAAGCTGTAAGTAACCATAGTGATAGCGTATTCCTATTGATACTTTTATTTTCTAGTCGTTCTCTTGACTTAAAATAAAACACGCTCTCGGTGTAGGAGTCCAATCAGCCCCTAACATGCACAGGCTCATTCGAATTCCTTCTCAAATAGCCTTCCCACCAGCTCCATACTACCAGTAAGTGCCCTCTTCCCTCTGGGTACTAACCCTGTGGCATTTACATGTGAGATACTTCAAGCTAAGGGCAACGTTTCATCTCTTTACTGTCGATCTATTGCAGACAGGCTACTATCTGCGGTCTATCCCGCCGGGAGACATTAGCCGTGGTGCACAGGCACGTGCTGACCGTGGAAGAGCTTCGTCTCGAGTTGCGCAGGAGAAACATCACTGTGGGGTCAGACGATCCAGATAAGATGAGCAGCCTGCTCTGGGATGCAATAGACAGAGAAGGGTAACAAAATGTACCAATGCAGAAACTTCAAGCAAAGGGAAATGTGATGTTGAAGAATTAAGGGTTAATGACCCGCCTGTTTCTCGGTGTATATGGTGTCATAACACCTGGTCCTTTGCTATAACCACCGAAAAAA
>NC_049981.1:23053452-23054982 GCF_000003815.2 Branchiostoma floridae | reverse complement strand
CCATATACACCGAGAAACAGGCGGGTCATAAGCGTTATTATCATATAGCCTACCAACCTTGCAAACTCCTGTATGACGCATAGATCCCTTGGTACTATTCGTGTGAATTTCTTTGTCGAATTTCTGAAAATTCATAATCATATTTATTCTTTGGTACATACATTTGTAAGGAGATTTTGAATTCAGTTTGCATTCTGAAACCAAAATGTCCACAGAAAATATTCGAAACATTGCATTCTTTGGCTTTTTAGAACAACAAAACTCATTATCATATAGCCAGGCGCCGCGGACCAATCAGAAGGCCCCGTTTCACGTTGGTTATGAAGCCGTAATACTTAGATTCCCGCCAGCCCGGCGTGTATCGCCCTTCTGATTGGTCAGAATGAATCGACACCGGCACCAGTGTCGATGCAAATCGACACCGGTGCCGTTGTCGATTCATTCTAACCAATCAGAAGGAGCGATACACAAAGGATATGAAGGTATTGACCAATCAAAAGGAGCGAAACATATTCCAGAGCAGAGGAAATAAGTACAGACTGCAAGAAGAGGGGAATGGCTCCTTCTGTTAACATTGATAATGTTTTGTTGTTCTAAAGAGCCAAAGACTACAATGTTTCGAATATTTTCTGTGCCAATTTTGGTTCAAAATGCAATCTGTAATCTCATTTTAAGGGTATGTGCCAAAGAACAACTTCGACAAAGGAATTCACACGTATGGTACCAAGGGATATATGCGTGACACAGGAGTTTGTAAGTTTGGGTAGGCTATATGATAATAACGTTAATAACCCACCTGTTCCTCGGTGTACATGGTGTCATAACGCCTGGTTCTTTGCTATAACCACCTCATAAAACCACCTCGTTCGCTTCGCTCATTCGGTGGTTATAGCAAAGGACCAGGCGTTATGACACCATATACACCTCGGGGCGGGTCATTAACCCTTAATTATCAATGCTAACAGAAGGAGCCATTCCCCCTTGGAGTCTGTACTTATTCCCTCTGCTCTGCCATATGTTTCGCTCCTTTTTGTTGGCCGATGCCTGCATAACCCTTACTTTTTTGTGTGTATCGCTCCTTCTGTTTGGTCAAAATGAATGCACCGGTGCTGATTTTCATCAACACTAGTGCCGGCGTCGATTCATTCTAACCAATCAGAAGAGCGATGTACACCGGCCTGGCCGGAATCTATGTGTTACGGCGTCATAACCAACGTGGAACGCGTACGGGGCCTTCTGATTGGTCCGCGGCGCCTGGCTATATGATAATACATTTTACTGAGACAAGCTCTAATCACAAGCAATCATAACATCACGTCACAACAAAACGTAACTCAACACGGCAAAAAAATATAACAAAAACTCTAAGAACTTAGCCTGTCGGGCGATACAACTTAGGGTTACATAGTGCCCGACGGTGGACTACTTTATGATCTTTCGCTGACTCAGGAAATACACCTATCACCACGCATTAGCGTTGCAAAATAACATTTCCTCACCACTGCCGAGTAAGCCCTCACCATTCCGGGT
>NC_049981.1:23020892-23052836 GCF_000003815.2 Branchiostoma floridae | reverse complement strand
ATGCAGGAAGCAGCGGACACGTGTGATGTGCAGTATCTTGGCCTTGTTTCTGGGCCCGGACCGAGTATGACTGAAAGCCCAAATCTAAGCTCCAGCACCGTCGAGTTCCAGCCCTGCAGCGGGAATAAGCCTAATTAAAAGGAAGGTCCCAGAGACCTTGGACCTTGGGCCGAGTTCACCAATCAAGAGAAACAACACAGGTTCAGAATCTACTCGAAGAGAGGCAACAAACGAAACTGCACTAATGCAGGGGGTACCTTGTAGACCAGCTGGTACAGCTGATGAGGAACCATTGCCGAGAGCAACCACTGACGAAAAGAGGATAGGAGCAAAATGGATGGGTGGTGCTGGAGCAGAGAAACCCTGTGATAACAGACAGATGCAGGAAACAGTGGGACTTGGTGCGGGACTGAGTATGACAGAAAACTTGGCTTCAAGCTCCAATACAGTGAGTCCAAGCACCAAGGTAGTTATGAAGAGAGAACCGTCTACAGATGACCAAGATGCCGTTCTTGGACCGAGTTCATCTCCAAGGAGAAGCAGCACAGGAGGATCAAGCACTGCCACAGGCATGTCGGATGCTGGGGGATCGGGTAGCCGAGGGCGATGTCCCCGACTTGCTAGTCACAATAATCTAACATGTCCCGATCCCTGTGGGTACAAGGCAAGCACCAAAAGCGATCTCCAAAAACACGCTACAGACCGTTCCGATGTACCCTGTGTAGCTTTGAGTCCGATTATTGTAAATGGCTAACATATCCCCATACAATGAAAAAAAATACCCATTCAAAATGTCACTTAGTGAACTGAATAACCCCCAATGTGAATAAGAAACACTTCAGTTGTAGGAACAAATATAATGGGTACGTTTTTCACAGACAAACATCAAATACAAGAAACCAAACAACCAAGCAAGTGCATAAACAGACAGAGCAGAACACCATCAACGTTAACTTGAAGTGAACTGCTTAAATCCAGACTACTGGCTTGTTACCTTTGCCATGAAGATTATATCATCGGTGCTGTTTGTGAGTTTTTCAGACAGCGTAACTCGAGATTGATGGTCGTTATGATATGTATGTAGGTGGATGGGGTTGGCAAGATAGAGGACAGAAAGTCATTTTGTGGTACTGCATCAGATACTTCCTTTTTTATATCTTGTATTCTTGACAGTTATGATCATGTCTTTTGATAGCAGATAATTTATCTTGAAAACGTATTTTGACCCCCTGTACATTTGTAATGGAAGGGTTATTGCCAGAGGCTTTGGAATATGTCAAGAAGGGATTGATTTTATTTGTTTCATGATTTTGTGCCTGTGAGTAGCTGAAGCAAAGATTGACATGATTGGATACTGTCTGGCAATGAGAATGGAATTTGGGTCAAACTCCAAGTATTTTTAGATAATTGGTTATTGGTAGCCCCAATTTGTATGAATGGCAAAGACATTATAAACTCTGCTTTGTTCCATGATAGAACTTTCAAACAAGTAACTTAGAAAGAGAGGAATGTAACACTATAAGAATAATATACAAAGGAGGAGCTCATCTGCATAACTAGAATATTAGAATGCTATAATACCATATTGTTCATTGACGAGAATTTTATGCTTGTTGAATTTCATGATTCAAGAGAAGATTAGCCAACTGTGTCTTGATTAGACGTCTATACTACCATTTAAATCCTCTAATGTCTTAACTCTGTGGAAAATAGAGGCAAAGGGAGGCCTAGGCTCATCTCCAGAAGCAATTTTTATACTCTGAAAGCCCACAAATTCACGGAAACAAAAAATCAAATTTTTAGACTGTAATATCGGATACACTAACACTATAATTCAAGATCAAAATGTCCAGTTACTGTACAAGTGTGTAATACTTGACTTAAGGGTAATAAATAAATGCTAGGGTGACTTTCGGCTTGAACGTGAAAGCAAGAAGAAAATTGATTTGCCATGGCAGAAAATCAAACAGCTATACACAAACACACAAGATGAACATTGCAAAGATGAGCATGTTTTCTAATTATCGTTCCATTTTTGGTCGGCACTGTTTTCAATTGTTAGGTATTAGTACTCAGGCATTTCTGTTCTGTAAATAACAAAACAAACAACATGCATGATGTAAATAATGTACTTGTAAATATATAGGCCATTGTATAACTTTGTAAAAGCCTTCAGATGGAGATGGGAGGCTTTGTTGTATCTCTAAGAAAGGTTGATTTTGTATTTATGAAGTTATCAATCACAATTGCTATATATGTGAATGCTCTGAATGTAATTTTGATAGTGTAAAATTTGTAAAATATGTGATGAATAAAGATAATGGACAAAGGGAAGGAAACCCTGCACAGAAACCCACGGACGACAAACCTGCACAGAAAACCCAGCACAGAAAATCCAGGGGGATAAATCCCCCCCCCCCCCCGTCACAAATCAGTCCTATGAGCAACCTCTACATAAAAAGGCCAGTGGGGATAGCCATTAAGAATACGCATTGTGCAAATTAGTGCTGTTATGTTTTGTGCCAGTGCCTGACTTTTGTGAATAATTTTCAAAAAGTCTTCCATTCTAGTTCTGTACACCTTACTGTCGTTCTGACCTTATTATTATTTCATGACTGAGGGTCTCAATATATGTAAATACGAATTCATGTTGTTATATGGGACATGAATGCACCTGGCTTGATAAGATATTGTTTGGATAGAAGGTAAACCATTTTGAAACGTGCTTGCTGTGAAGTGTTTGTTATTAAACAAAAAATTATACCATCTGGTGTCGTTAATTATCTTACGCAATTTGAAACGCTATTATGTGAACTGACATTTCTATACATAGCACTAACCATTCCACAGCTGCAGCTTTAAACAAAGTTTTTATTTACCTTCAAAGTAATAGATACCTTTAGATATGGTTGTCGTAAAAGCACGGGAGATGTCCATCATACCCATGTAACTAGCCAAAAGCCGGGCCTTCCTCCCCAACACCAATGAAGTATGAATATTTGCTCAGTTCACCAGTTTAACGCCAAATAGCAGTTGCTCAATGCAAAGTGATACCCAGTTGTAAGTGTAACTATTTGACGCATGGATGTCTAACCTTCATCTACGTTTCGCCAGTTTTCACAACTTTTATAAGCAATGAAATATGCCAAGATTAGAAAATGTACAGAATCTGATGTCATTGGATAATGTGTCATATGGGTCAACTTGTACTGCATACTATTAGCCATTTTAATTTATAGTAAAATGTGAGTCATATGTTCTCCTTTCCCCTTCAACGTGCACAAAGATACTTTCAACGCGCAAAGATACTTGACAGAAGTGACGTTAGTGCCTTAACTCATTCTGTACCTAGACTACAGCATTTCAGAACTTTTATACGCCACAGAGACATTTCAGGTATTTTGTACTAAACTGCAAGCGAACTCTAAAAATCCACAGATGGTCCGGCAAATGTATTTTCCATTCCTCTTGCCACGCACTACTTCGGACCAGGCCGCGGAAGAATATCAGGGGAGTACTCCTGATGTCATCGAAACCAAGCAAGACTGTTGTTGTCGCCGTCGTCGCCATTTTCACCACAGGTGAGATTACGATTCTTGTGACAGAAAAACTAGGCTAATTCAACAATAGTATACAACAGAAGTCATAGTGGATTCTTAATTTAGCTCTTCACAACTAAGGACAATATTTCTAGTGTATAGTAGTGCAGATGTCCTTCCACAATGTTTTAGGTCACTTGAAAGACGGCTAAAAACCGTTGACTAAAAGCTTACTCTCCAGTTGGTCAGAGCGCGGTCACATAGGTAGTCGAGCATTTTGGAGGACGTACAGCCCTGCATTTGTCCTGCAAATGCTTTTGTCTTGGTACACTAAAGGCTCACGGTTTGGGATCCTCGTCGGTGGTTGGTAATGTCACAGACTGTTTGAAAATCCTATGGCATCAAAATCGTACGACGATCACACGACTTATGTGACCGCGCCCCTACTGAATATCGTCTTCGTATTACGTAAAATATGTCGTAAAATGACTGGAATTCAATATGTTATTTATTTTCCGGCGGCTGACTACTTGAGGTACATCTGTTGTAAACCGGCTCATAAGCGTTGGTGTTGTGTGAGTGCGTACTTCCTACCGATCAGTGTGAATATTCAATGGCGTACGTAGTGTAAATATATAACCTCACGGATTACTGAAAACAGCCCTTCTGAGGAGATTTCATCTCGGTGACGTGTCTGTTTCTCCGGTGACTAATCTCGTGGCATTTATTGCCAAGCCTCCCGCTACAGCTTACCCTGGTCGCCAGAGAACAGCGCTCGCGGCTACGATTCTTTCCCGAGCCCCTAGCAACATGCCCCGTAAATCGAATTAGCCGGCCAGGGGAGTTACGTCGCCGCATAATTCCCTTGGCCGGCTAGCGTTGTACTCTGATAACCAGGGTAGCTACAGCTCTGCTTGTGCTGATGTGTTCTTTCTTCCACCTGAGTCCTCCTTAGCCTGGAGAACAGACTCTTCGGCGGGAACATTGGAAATTTATGTGTTGATATCTCTGGTGTTATGAACAAGCTGTGGTCATGATGTTTGAGCGATAGATAGCTCTTGTGCTTGGGATGAAGTTTGGGCCCTCTAGGGTCTAGGGTTGGAATTGCATGGTTATTTTTCTAAAATTCCACAGAGCATAATTAGAGAAAGGGACAAGAGTTCGTAGACCTCAGACCTGCACTAATTCTACTGGGTGTTTGTAGCCTTGTTGTTTAATTTGTTTGTTTTTAACGGTGGTAGAAGTTGGCTGTCCTGGATATATCTTCTTCTGGAAGTATAACGCCCATAATGCCCCCTCACAGAAAAAGGGGCAACCTGCAGTATCAAGTTCAAACACCAGGAGGCCCAAAATCAAACCTAACTAGCGAGACGCCACCACCAACCCATTCACAAAATAGAATCACAATCGCACGTTTCGTTCTGGACATGTAGTGTCGGAAATGCCACTTTACACACAAAAGTCAACCAGAAGTATCAAGTTTGTACACAAGGAGGCCCCAAATCATACTTGACCGTCAAGACATATAGCGCCATAAACGCAAACCCCCCCCCTTCCCACTGTTCTGAGATATAGCGCAAATAAGATACAAATAAAACACCCAGGACACAATATCTAATTTGACCATCAGTACAAAAGTTAGCAAGTGCGATGATGACACAAAGTACACATATTAACTTCAACACACCTCTGGAAGCACCAATAAAATAACTGACAAAAACATACCCTGGGCACCAGTACAAATACACTTATGTACAGAGGCCTGATATATGATAAATGACATATACTAGTGCAACTATAGATTACCATAGTAACCACTGTCCTTGACATGTAACACTGGACCCCTTATCTTTGGCTAATTACAAAAGTCAAATGACCCTTATCTAACCCAAGGCTAAATCAAGCAGATGTAGGGTAAACCCCAATTATCACAAAAATAAAATTCTGCACCAGGTTCAAGGTCAATTAGGCCCAAAATCAAACCTGACCGTCTGGCCACCACACCCAACCAATCTACCAAATACCATCGTAATAGCACACTGCGTAAAGGAGATATATCGGTGGAAACGCACCAAAACACACAAAACACGAACCTCAAAACTATACCTGCACTTCATGCAGGTAATAACGGATTTTCATGATATTTGGTAGGTTGGTGGCTAAGACCAAAATGTACACAATGGAATATAGATTATAGAAAATGGGGGTACACCTGCATAATTAATGAGAACATTCTATCAAAGCCGTATTACAATGTATCTCTTGTCCTGGACATGATATGGTCTTGACATTTGGTTGGCAGAAACTCTTAACGTCAGGATTAGATGGGGTAGGTTTGAGCCCCGAAACGTTTAACTTTGGAACTGCAGTGGCGTTTTTTGTCGAAACATTCCGAAAAGGATAAATGAAGAAAGGAACGGACGATTTCCATCATTTTAGGCATACAGGAAGATTAGGCAAAGATGTTCATAATGATATACATGTTATGCAAATGATGACTTGATTTGCATATTCAATTAGGAAATTATTTCATTCTATTGTTTCCCATAACTGGACTTCAATAGATATAACACATGTAGTTAATGATAGATGAAACATAACCAGACACCAAATATGCAAAAAAAAAAGGAACTGATTTGCATAATCTGTGCAAAAATGCAAAACTGTGACATGTGTGAGTTTGTCAATGATGCTCACCATGCATTTAAATGTGCAAGTCATTTGGATGAAATCTACAAAAGCTCTAGATATTTCATAGAGGTATGAGGTCGCTTTAGTTTCATCCATGTATTTACCCACCATCTTCTTTCTTTTGTCATTTCAGGTTGCAGACTTCCTAGGGAGACAGAACCCATCGCTAATTCAATTATATAAAACACTAGAAGGCATAGCGGACCAATTTTGTAATCGGTAAGTGTAACCTGTAAGGCCTGACTCATCTGAAAAAGGAATCAAATACTAGGTAGTAGGGTATCATACAAAGGACTGCTGACCTCATTGGCAGTGTGTGGAGTAGAACTCGGAATGCTTTGGGCTGACAGAGGTTTGATCTGACAAGGTCCAAAACTTATCACCAGTACCTACCACCAGTACAAGATGACGACTTCAAATCCCGTCTACCAAGCAGAACACATCTCCCGCAAAACGTTAGAAGCTGCATCGCATGGCAGAAAGAGGAAACCAAGAGATAGTAGCGAAGATGATACAACTGAAGTGAACGAAGCTTTGATGCGAGCTGCCAACACGGACCACGGAAGGCATCCCTACAGATACGGCATTGCTTCCGTCAACTTCAAGGGAGACACAAGAGGCACCGGCAATGCAACTTTGCGTAAACTTTTGCTCGGTCAGCTTCAAGAACAGGCACGCGTTTCAGTTCTTTTTGTGCAAGAGTGTCCTTGGGCTGATCCAGTCAGTCAGCTTCAGCTAGAGGAAACTTTTTGGTACACGGGAGTAGTCAATGAAGCAGGGATAATATGGAACAGCGAACTGTTTGAGCTAAAACGGTTAGACTCGTACAAATTGATCGGAGCCAAGTACCCCAATCTAATCCAACATCGAGGTCGGATATGCATATCGGAAATGTCAATCAAAGATCAGCCTACTGGACATGTAGCCAGTAGCAACATCGCAATAGAGAAGGAGCCAAATGTTAAAGACTTCATCGCCATCTCATGGCACGGACCGCACAAATGTCCTCATGAAGAAAAACAGTTGATATTTCGAGACCTCCTTGCCTTTTTCAAAACACTGACAGAGAACAAGGACGGTCAGAAAGCATGTGTCATGGGTGGAGATTTTAACTTCACCTTTGACAAGGCATGCGACAACATCGATAACAATTACCCTGGACTGGCAATCCCTACTTCATATACTGGATCAAACACAATTGACTACTTCATATTTACGTCTGATTTGATCAACATTCTGCATGCCCAGCAACTCTCCTTGGATTACGACGTTGGAAGTGTGTACACGCCACAGGACAGAGACAGGGCCAGAGCAGAGACGTGCAAATATCCATCTAACCAAGTCATTGATCACAGTCCAGTCTTCGGGGTTCTAGATCTGGGAAGTCCCAATCCATTCTCCTCGCCATTGGCATCCAAGAGTAGGGACAGGTACATTGCAAAGTAAACCTTAGAGTCAAACATCAAAGTGGTTAGAAAAGTTAGAAATGCATTTAAACAGTGATCTTCAGAAATGCAAATGATAACAATATTAGTTGACAGTTTGTATCTCAAAGTAGCGCAAACAACAATTATATTATTGTTCGTACATATGGCACTCAATCATATACGTAATGCATGTAACATTCTTGTGGTGCTAACAAAAAGCTTCCCAAGTAATGATTGTGACGCTCCACTATTCCTTCCACTTTTTTTTAGGTTAACTACTGTAGTGTTAACTGTACTAAGTTTGCGGGGATTTAATTTCGCGGTAGCGGAAAAAGGACTATTCGCGGTGGTTTTAAGTTCGCGGTGAAGTGCCCACCGGGAAAACTGCGAACATAAAAACAACCGCGAACATTTGTATATTGACTCTGTGTACGACGTCTGTCTTAAATGTTGGGCCCTATGTTCTTAATCATTTGAATACACTGTTAGTAGAGTGGCAGGGAATGAGTGGGAAGATGACCGCAAAGTTCAGACTTGCCAGAGTGGTAAGACATAGATTTCAGTAGTCGCATAGCGGTCCAGGTCATGGGTTTTTTTCTGTGTTTCCATATATTTGTTCGTATATTTTGTGTATGGTAATCCTGTTCAATGTCAATCAAAACATCACTTGAATAATTAATTAGATACAACAAAACAAGACATAATTACAAATAATCCTACAAATTTTGTTGATCTTAAAAAGTGCATGTATTTTAATGTAATGTATTTTTTTCTGCTCATGAAATTGCAATAGCCGAGGTATGGCATGATGTAGACCCTATTGGTATAACATATTACTAACTAATAGATCTACTTCAATTTATCCCTAGGAAAATCGCGGAACCATCTAAATTGGACGTTACTCCTGATTCTATCGATAATAGCGTCAAGTGTAGAGTGATTTCGGGTGTTCAAAGTGGAACAAAGATAAAGAAAAAGAAAAGGTAAGTTTTTTGATAATTTAAAAGATTTTGTCAGTTAGGTACACGTGTTGTTTGGTATTTTTATGGCAGATCTTTCCTATCCTTAATTTCGCTATTAGCAATCCTTCCACTGGGAGAATAGGGAGTACCCTAACCCTGTTGCAAATTGATCCATAAATTATTGCCAACATGAACCAATTATTGTCAGACTTGAAATTGTATTTTACCATGGGGTTGGAGGCTGTGCTGACTGGTTTCTAGTGACAGAGAATCCTGACTTCCTATTGGACTAATCCTTGGCTCCTATTGGTTATAATTTTTTTTCAAATCATTTGTCTGGCCTTGGAGGTGAACGGTCACAATCTTTTTTAGGACTACAAACTCCCAGGGAGGAGATCAATCAGCCACTGACATCGGGACAGTGAGAAACACCTTCCCAACTAGCCCGACCATTCCATTCTACCTATATTCCTTCTTGGGGGATGAATATAGGTTTCATTCCTTTCCTGTCCATCTTTTGCAGACAGGCTAGAAGTAAGATCCGCGGCCTATCCCGATGGGTAGCATCAGCGGTGGTGTCCAGGCTAAACGTGAAGGAGCTTAGGGTTGAGCTGCGTAGGAGACACATTACTGTGGGGACAAACCGTCGAGACATGGCAGACCGGCTCCGCGAGGAGATAAAAAGTAACAAGAAAGGCACAGTACGGTAAGAATGTCGGCTGGTCATTTGATTGTTGATAGGTTTTGGAATACATTTCATTGAGCCAAGTCCAAATGAGATAAGTGTATACGGCAACATGAATAAGTTGTAGAAATAGTCAGAAACAACATTTAAAATGACACGGAATAGGTACGAGATGACGTTAGATATATTTGAAAATCATTTTACACAAAACACTCAAATATATTTCAGACGAAAGAAAAAGAAAAAAGTTACGAAAGGAAACATCTATCGGTGTCAGTCTTCAAAGTATTCCTACCTTTCTTGTTTTTTTTTCGACATGACGTGACATGAAGAAACATGAACACAACATGAACATAGTATAGGATAACATGAAAAAAAATTATATAGCATAACATAACATAACATAACACAGCGTAGCAACGCAGCACAAGGCAATATCATTCATTCATTGAAATAAAGAAAAACACATACATCGTTTTTCACTGCCTAGAATTCAAAAGTAGAAGTCAAACCCAACAAAACTAGCACCACGTATATTTTACAATGTTGCATAAAATTTGAATGTTGTTCTAGCCATCATGGTATTGTCCATCATCAAATTGTATTTTTCATTGTTACATGTGTTTCTTGTATTTTGTAATTGGGCATGTATTTACAATAAACTTTTTTTCTTTGTAGTCAGAGGAGATCTTATCTGTCACGAGAGGTGTCCCTAGCAGTGCTGCCCAGGCTTAACAATGAGGAACTGCGCAGGGAGCTGGGCAGGAGGAACATAACAGATACTGCTCCAGATGACAGTCAGGACAAGCTGATGAAACGGCTCGGTGATAAGATGGAAAAAGAGTACTTTAGCCAGCAAGCAAATACAAGAAGCCTAGGAAAGAGTACAAAGAATAGACCCATGCATAAAGCATCTACTGGAAGACAATGGTCGATCAGGAGAAGCAAGAAATTGTCAAGCGCTACCATGAGGAAGCCAGATGCTTCTGAGGGATCAGGGGGCCGCGGGCTATGTCCCAAATGGGCTAGTTCTAATAACTTAACCTGTCCCGATCCCTGTGGGTACAAGGCACTCTCCATACATGATCTCCAACAACACGCCAAAGACAAGAAGCACAAACCGTTCCGATGTGCCCGGTGTGGCTTTGAGACAGCTAATTGTAAATATCTAGTAAGCAAGTCCCACATAATGGAAAAAGGCAATTAAATTGTAGTCACTAAGAATATCACATGTTAGATGTATAGCCACCAATGTGAATCAGAAACACTTAATTTGTATGTAAGATCAAAATAATTGATAACGTCTTGCCAGAAATACACCCTATGTCCGAAACAACTTGACATGGAGTTCCACTACCTCAAAACAAACGAAGCTGCACTAATGCAAGGGTTACCTTGTAGAGCAACTAGAACAACTAAAGAGGGACCATTGCCGAGAGCAACCACTGGAGAAAAGGGGATAGGTGATGCTGGAGCAGAGAAAATCCGTGATAACAGAAAGATGCAGGGAGCAGTGAGAGTTGGCGCAGGACTGAGTATAACTGAAAACTTGACTTCAAGCTCTAATACAGTGAGTCCAAGCCCCAATGTAGCTATGAATAGGGAACCGTCTACACAAAACCAAGATGCCATTCTTGGACCAAGTTCATCTTCAAGGAGAAGCAGCACAAGAGGGTCAAGCACTATCGCGTGGATGTCAGATGCTGGGGGATTGGGTAGCCGAGGGTTATGTCCCCGAAGGGTTAGTAACAAGTTTTTTTTTCTCAGCCAAACGCTGCCACTGTCTACAAGAAGGTGTTTGAGAGATGTGTGGAGAGAGAGATGGTGCAGGAACGGACGGTATCGGCCAGCAGTACGCTATGACAATCACCTGATGGATACAGTGAATTTGAATATGATTGGAGTATTATTAGTAAGCTGAGTGTTTCATCAACACTGACATCCAATGGCTCATCTCCACTTACTATCTGCTAGCAATATCAGAAACGGGAGTTCCACAGTTGTATTTTTTGTTCGACAACAAAATTTGTATTTTTGTCAAAAAAAGAAAATTTCCTAAGTTGATGCATTAAACGGAAATGTTACACATTTTATTTTGCAATGCTGGTAATGTTCATTCTTCGTTTGTTCAACCTTCCCACCGATCTTCGGATACGAAGAAGCAGCCATCATCATCTTGTTTATTCAATCATAAGACACGATAAAAGTCAGACTCAGAGGGCGATATCTGAATCTATTCGCAAAAGATGCTAGCAAACATCGGACCATTGGATATGAAATAACAATGATGACAATGACATTGATAACAATGATCTTTATTGCATATTCCTGCCCAACATGGGCTAAATGCATTGAGTTAGATAACGTAAGTATAGATGTAAAGAGGTTACATTTTATATCTTCTAAAATCTACAGAGTTTGTTTGTTTGAACCTTTGTTTATTCATGAAAGCTCAATTCGGCCTGCAGGCCGCTTTTCATTGAGGTCATGAGGGAAGACGCAAGGGTCAGACAAGGTATATAGCAGAGATACAGTTTACATCGTTTAGAGTCCTTATAAGTCCTATAAGTCTATATACACAATTTTTACATACATACAAAATA
Source organism: Branchiostoma floridae (assembly GCF_000003815.2). Taxonomy (NCBI): domain Eukaryota; kingdom Metazoa; phylum Chordata; class Leptocardii; order Amphioxiformes; family Branchiostomatidae; genus Branchiostoma; species Branchiostoma floridae. Next base: position 23,040,929 of record NC_049981.1, on the reverse strand, counting down.
CATGATAGGGAGAACTGCTACATGATTCAAGTCCGTTCATTTTGGCCCTTCCAATTACTTTAAGAGTCTCTTAATTAAAGGAAGCCAGAGTTGGGGTTGTGCGTATGTCTGGTGGTAGACTGTTCCAGATGGTGGGTCCACGGTAGGCGATGGCTCTTCTGAAGGTTTCTCGCTGGGGTTTTGGGACAACAAGTTGATTGCTTGTGCTTTGCCTGGTCTGTCCTCTCTTTTTAAACTTGTGTAAACAAATTTATAGAGCTTCTCCAGTACGTTGTACTTTTTAGTCGACATAATGTAGCTGAGCATTTCGTCCTTGCTTAAACATGCATATTCATGATCTGGTTGTAGTGTACTTATGAGAGATTTGCGCATCTGCAAACTTAACGCATAACGGTTTAACTAAATTTAACTGAGATCAAGGAGGTGATAGGCATCTGAGATAGTCCATTTTTGCATAAGGATGCATGTGGAGTGAAAATGGCTGAATTTGCTCATAAGCAAATTGTAACACTTAAAATTCACTTATTGTAACACAATTCATTTTCTTACTCAGCTCTCTTTCGACCCCTCCACCGGACTTTTTTGACAAATATGAAAAGAAAATATTTGAATTTCTTTGGGGAGGTGGTCCTGAACGTATTAAAAGAAAAACTATTTATAGTGCATATGAACAAGGGGGTCTTAAACTGCGAAATCTGCGTGCCGTGGACCTAACATTAAAAGCCTCATGGGTACCCAAACTTCAACTTAACAAGGAATGGTTTTGTTCCAAATTTTTATTTATGTCCTGTCCGTTGTTTCGAACAAGTTTGTTTCCTTTTGCACAACTTACTTCATGTGACTTTGACAATCTTTTGGGTAAACCAGCACCCATTAGCTCCTTCTTCAAACAAGTTATACAGGCTTGGCTTCGTTTCCAGTTACGACCGCCTGAGGGGGTGGAGGAAATCAAGCAGCAAATTCTTTGTCTCAATTCTAAAATACGTATTGCCGGGAAACCCTTTTTCTCTTCATCTTTTGACACAGCGGGGGTAAGATTTTTGAATGATATTTTAGATTCTGAAAACAAATTGCTTTCTTATACAAACTTCTCGCTAAAATTTGGTAATACCTGTCCGGAATTTCAATATATTCAATTAACTTCAGCGATTCCAGTTTATTGGAAATCGTCTTTAAAACATCCATCTCCAGATTTACGTGTTTGTATGCCCATTTGTAGGGACAGAACTTGGTGTCAGAAGAAGAAGATTAACAAATATTTGTATATCTTTTTTATGAAAGAAACCAATTTGTGTGAACCCTCATATAAAATACAACTTTCCTGGGAAGAATATTTTGATATACCCATACCTTGGAAACAAGTGTACTGCCTACCCTACAAGCTCTCTATAGATACCCACACCAGAATGTTTCAGTATAAATTGCTTTTTAAATTTTTAACTGTTAATAAAACATTGTTCACTTGGAAATTAATAAACTCTCCTAGGTGTAGCCTTTGCAATGAAGAAGAAGAGACGGTCATTCACCTGTTTTGGGACTGTAGAGTTGTTGCTAATTTCTGGTCCAAGGTGGATGAGTGGTTCTTCAATCTTACAAATATTCATTTGCATATTAATGTTTTCAATGTCATCTTTGGTGATTTAAGTGACCGTTGCCCAGCTCTGTCAAATCTTATTATCCTCTTAGCTAAGATTTATATTTTCAAGTATCGACAACAGAAATTAGAATTATCTAGTTTTATTTCATTTGTGTCTTATGTCCATAAATTAGAATGCATCATTGCAAAAAGATTAGACAAAATGCCTAAACACATCGGGAAGTGGGGTAAATTATATGTTGTATTGATTTAAGTTTCCTTTAGCCATTGTTTAATTTATTTTCCGGGGTCCTCATAATTTCTCATTAATTTTTATGGTTCTTATTGTCTACTGGTTTTATGTATCAGTTTTGTTGTCATGCATGTGCGTCACGAATTTTGTTTGTTGTGCCATGATTTTGTTCTCCTTATTTTGAAATGAATAAAAAGAAAGAACTTTAAAAAAAAAAAATATCGGCCTTTCTAGTTTATCTTTATGTAATCTTGCAATGAAAAATACAAGAATATTCCAGCCACATATGTACACGACTACGACTATGATATAAAGATATCTACTTTTCCTTGGCCTCCTTAATCGACACAACTGCACTAGCTTCTAGTCTTAACCTTTATATTTCTAATTTGTATTTAGAAATGCAATTTGGAAGAAAAAAAACAAGATTGTCTCTTCCATGGTCTGTACTAGTTCGATTGATTCACTGCATGCTTTCTCCTCAACACAAACTAATGACCATCAGTGACGCGCACGCTTCTTTCTTTTTCCTTTACTTTTTTTGACTTTCCTTTTTGTTGCTATTTTCTGTTTGACACAGTTGTTGTCTTGTCTTCTGATACACCTCCTTGCTGATGTACCCATCGCGGTAGAAGTGAGTCAAGGTATCCAGGTTTTCACACTTCTTGGGTAGTTCACAATATATACAGTGTGGCTTCACTACATTCAATAGTGTTTCCTTCTTCCACATGTTGGTAGTTATGCTGCTAATGTGCGGGGGCAGCTGCAGCGACTTGCCAACACGCTCTGCTTGAATAGACATATGACACCAGTAGTTTCTTCTGAGCAACGAGCAAAGATCGCTGTCTACCGTAAAGCCGGGACTCCATCTTGTACTGTTCACCTCAAAAGGTGGCTTCCCCCTGTGAAACGAGCAGGGGTCCTGGCATTGCTTACTTATCTCCTGATTCAAATCTTTGAAATATTTGACTTCTCCCCAATAATCGTTGCCGCTTGAGTTGATCCTTCTCCAAAGTGACTTGTTGAAGTGGTCGTAGAGTGCGTAGTCCACGTAGCTCCAGTCCTCATGAGTCTGTTGGAGCTGCGTTGGGAGTTGAATCTCTTCACCATTGCGATTTTTGACATTGATTTTCTTAATGTAGATGATATCCTGTATTGTCCAACACATCAAACGTTTCAGAAGGACCAGCGACTCGTCAAAGTACTCTGTGAGCATGACCAGGTCGAAGTCTTGGTCAATCGTCCGCACGAACGTTTGGGTGATGTTCTCTCTCCTGTCAGGGTCTGAACCCAGCGTTACTTTTTTGTTGTCGCTAGGGGGGAATCCGAGATCCACAGACATAGAATTTTGGGTGAGGCAAACCGGTAGGTGTATTCCGTGGCCACAACTGCGATCGTATTTTGCCGGGTTGGCCAAAAACGTTGCGATTGGATCCTTAACTCTTGGCAACCGAAACCTTTTCGAGTAATCATAGTAATTCCAGGCTGATTGTAGGTGACTTAGTGGTTTCCTAATAATGGTGACGTAAGCTGTGTCCTTCGGCATTATTTCTTGAAAACGCGTTCTGTTATAAACAGTGTGGTGCAGAAAAATATCAAATGTTTGATTGGGGGGAGGAGACATGTAATGGTGTGGATTAAGTGTGTACGGATACATACTGCTAGCCACGTCCCAGGGATTGGGAACGACAACATTCAGCCTTTTGGTGTATGCATAGCGACTAAGTACTGACCACGAGAAAGTGGACCCTGCTACTTTGTGGTTTCTGGGGTAAGCAATGCGTTTTCTCTCCCTCCCTCCCACGCATTCCAGCGTTTTGAAACGTGCAAAAGGTGTCGCCGACTTGATGATATCCGTAGTTAGATGACTGAAAAATAACGGGAAAAAATAATGGTATGTCCTGTAGATTCAGGCCGATCAACTGACATCAAAGCAAGGTCACAGTTTTGGTTATCAATTGAATCGACGTTACATAACACTTCAAGCGATATTCAGACTTGATTATTACAGCTTCTCTTTAGAATTTCACGACAAAAACGTGATAGTTGAAAAGTTGTGCTAACTTGTTTCTAAATTGTTCTTTTAATAGTATTCTAATCTACTGGTAAATTAATTACCTCCATCTCATCAAAAGTGGCTATAACGCATAAAACAACAACCTGAATCGAACCTTTGCTTGGAGAGTATGCGTGGAAGACGCTTTACGTACTTTATGGTTTCCAAATAGACTGAATCATATTCCAGAGGATAAGCCGGACAGAATTACCATTTGCCAAGCAAAATCTTAACTCTATGGACGGCTAAGTCTGCTGGCATTTTATTAAGTCTATTTGCCAATTTCTGATATTTTCTAAGAAACTTAGAAGTCTTTAGAGACTATTTTTACCTAACGTATACAGCAAACAGCAGGCCGAACATAACCGGGGCCGTGACGAAATACGCGAGGCGTTGTCCCATGTTTGCAGAAAGTAGACCACTGGAAAATAAATGTTGCCTTTACGGTATTTTTAAAGAATACTATCCATTGACAAAAAGGGCATTGATACTAATCTCCAGGCAGATTTACCGGTGGCATGAATTTGTATAAAAACCTACCAAATGAGCTTAGAGACCAAAGGAAGTAAGTCAATTAAGTGTGTTGCGAAGAAAAAACTTCGGGAAGTGTGTCGCAAAGGCAAAGTTGGTGTGTAGAGCAGGCAAAGTTGGTGTGTAGAGCAGGCAAAGTTGGTGTGTAGAGCAGGCAAAGTTGGTGTGTAGAGCAGGCAAAGTAGGTGTGTAGAGCAGGCAAAGTAGGTGTGTAGAGCAGGCAAAGTAGGTGTGTAGAGCAGGCAAAGTTGGTGTGTAGAGCAGGCAAAGTTGGTGTGTAGAGCAGGCAAAGTGGGTGTGTTCAACAGAATGATAGGTGTGTTGAACAGGCAAGACAGGTGTGTTGTCCATTGTTCGTGTCAGCCGATTACTTGGAAACACTAGTATATGGCGTGCGCCACGGGTCACTGATTTTGTCCCAGATAAAGACGTAACCTGTAAGTCACTCTTAAGTTAAATACATTAGCATATTAGTATATTCGTGCTTGGGGAGTACAGTACAAACAAAACCCCGATAAAACTCCGTATAGCCGGAGCCGAACTTTTGCTTTGAGAGTTGACTATATGTTGCTTTTGCCGGCTGATGCTGGAGCCATACTATCTTCTGCCACCCGTAAGTAAATCTGCTAGGAGATTAACAAGGACAGCTGCTAATGCTGAAGACTGGAACCTGCATAGATCATCGTCGAAGAAAAACAACATATTAGCATATCTTGGCAAATGTAATTAATAACCAAGGAGCTTTTGTAGAACGTGAGGGGAAGGCCCAAGAACAGCTGGAGGAGGGATACTGAGGAGGAGATGAGGAGTATCAGTACTGGATGGCACGACCTGCGAAGGAAGGCCCAGAGGCGTGTACAGTGGAGGGCAATCATCGGTGGCCTATGTTCCGCCCGGAACAAAGGGCCCAAGTAAAAGTAAGTAAGTTTTGTAGAACGTCATTGCAACAACGAAACTAAACAACACAACATTTGGGTTGTACAGTAACGCTTTGGATTCAAACAAAAGAAGTCGTGTCAGCGCATGTTTGTCGTATGATCTTGTTTATAGGTGAAGTAACTTTCTACGTCGTTTCAGGTTCTTTCTGCTGGCATGATATCATTTGTACTTTCTGTTAAGTTTAGGTACTTCATATGTTGAGCTGTAAGTTGATTGGAAAATGATGACTGGCACAATTTGGTAGTGGCATCTTGACATGGGCAAGATCTTTCTCAAATGAAGGGAAATAAAAGAGTTCGTTCGTTCGTTCGTCCCATAGCCTTTTAATCAGCCGTAGGCTGGTTAATTAGCCGTAGGGGCAGCACAACATGTTGTGCTGTATCAATAGGCATTTTAGTCCCCTGGCGGCGCCTATCTCCTCTCCGGGGCATAAAATAAAAGAGTGTACACAAGTAAAAAAAAAACTTTCTACGTCGTAGTGTGGACCACCATGTTACAAGCGACAGAAAGCATCTTCCTCTGTGTTTGTAAAGTGAATACTGTAAATGCAGAAATGTTCGCGGTGGATTAATGTTCGCGGTTTTCGCGGCGACCACTTTACCGCGAAATTAAATCCACCAAGAACATTTTTCTATTAAGGTATTAGACTGCAGTAGATGGTGTTACCGCGAAATTAAATCCACCGCGAAAAGTCATTTTTACCTAGCCTGAGTATCATCCGTATTCTACCGGGGCTCCCTACCGCGAAATTAAATCCCCGCGAACTTAAATGCATTTACAGCATATACATACCAGTGACAAACTTGACAGCCGACAATGTCGATGGTTTCTTCAGTGTTGATCCTTTACCGCGAATCACGAAGTGGTGTCGTATCTGAACACGTCTACAACTCACTCGCTAAACCGGTCTGTTCACTATTGAAGGGTCAAACTGTCCCTTGGTCCAACTGACCTAGGGTCTGGTGATAGACAAAGATGACCGCTTGTTTGTAAACAGCCATGCATTCAGAGGCTGTTAGATGTTATTTACACTTTATTGACAAAAATACATTTTCACATATCAACATGATTTTTATATGAACACAGCGCAGCATAGTCAGAATATATTTCTGTTTGATTTATTTATCTAGCTATCTATTCATTTATTTGTGTAATGGCTTGTTCATTCGTTAATCCATTTATTTCTTCAATACTTTTTTTTTACCTTGCCGAAAGATGTACAGTCAAACCTGTATTAGGGGCCACCTCTACAGAGGGGCCACCTGTCCATAGTGGCCACTTTTTGTCGGTCCCTTGGGTATTTTATCTACAAGTTGCCACCTCTATACAGAGGCCACCTGTCTATAGTGGCCAAATTTGCCCGGTCCCTTGTCCCCGGTTGTCTATAGTGGTCGCTATAGACAGGTTTGACTATATACAAAGAGCACATGGCTAGTCGCAAAGTGAGTGCATAATCTTAGCAGACTTTAAAGTTGTTCTTCATGTTCTTTTCCAACACGATTACATCTTTACACTACACATACACAACACAATGTATATGGACACAAAACTTGTGTATTAATACAATGTATGGCATCTTGAAGAGAAGGCATTCAGGTAATAATATACGCCAAATAGCAAATACTCAAGCAACTGGATATTATTTGAAAAGGAACTAGTACTGTCAGACATTTCAGGCAGCGTCCACTACCTTTTATCAATGACACAGAATCATATGAAATCATATCCAGTTGCGTTAGCAATTGCTATTTGGCGAATGTATTGCATCACTAAAGGTTAACTTATGTACACACTACAGGTTATGTACACACTACATGTAATGTACATGCTACATGTGCTTAGAAAGCATACAAACAATCCCTTGAACTTAATAGGCGAGGAATTAGCCAGTGGTTACCCTACTGTACTGGTAACAGAAGTATATATTTATTGATCTATTTCTGTGTTCTTTTACCAGGGTAAGCTCCCATCAGTGACTAACACTGCTTTTCATGGAGGCCCTGGATAAAGTACAACATTTCAAGAAAGTTTTTTTGGTATATAAAGCATCCGTCTGATATGATGACAACAATTGATAAAACATACAAACATAACAATCATAGCCCTAATTATTGATAACCTCCTCTGTTTATGTTTTAACCACACGTCGTATAGTATACACATTTGCAAGTGAACATACGTGTATATCAATTTGAATGTGACTCAATATGTTATCATATAAACTTTTATGATAACACGAACAAGCGCAGTGTAGATACTGTTTGCTTATGTCTATTTACAGTTATTGTTCTATTTACAGTAATTGTTCTATTTACAGTTATTGTTGGGAGCATTTCACCAAAGTATTTCTCAAATTTTTAGAGCTTGCGTATTGCTCAGTTCTTTAGCTGTGTAGATTTCGCACATGTTCTGTTCTTTGTGCGCACACTTTTGTGTGTATGTGCGTGTATATTGCACAGTTCCTTGTTCGTCCGCTAGCTTCCCTTTTGACTTTTCCTTCAGTGTTAACGTTATGCGTTGCTAAGCGTTGCTGATCAGGCGGATGTTCGCGCTTTTCTTTCGTTTGCTCAGTTCATTCTTTGGACGTTGGCTCTGGACTTTTGCTCTCAAAAGAATCCATTATCTGCTTGGCTAAACTAATATAGTAAACCCCTTCGAGCCAGGGCTGGCCAACACCCATTCGGCAGTGTTCGGCGAGTGCTCGGTTGTGTTCGGCACCTGGTCGGCAATGTTCGGCACTTTCGGACACCTTTGCATCGAGAGCCTCAAGAGCCGAACACAGAGACAGTACCGTAGCATTGCTTCCTGTGACCTGTTTCCATTTTCTAAGCATTTGATATTTGGTTTCCCTCGAATCGCGGTCACAATCCCGGCACACATCGTCGATCTGCACGACTGTAAGGCCTAAGTTGATCGCTAGGCGGCGAGTGTCTTCCATGAAGAGTTTATCAACCAACATGTCCGTCACGTCTTCCAGCTCATCGTCTCTTGGGTCTGTGAAAGAAGAGTTGTGGATGTGAAGTTTATGTCCATGAAATTTGTATAAACATTAGCTTGCCACAAAAGCGCCACCATGCATCACCAAATATACATTACAGTGTCACCTCTCAGCATGAAGCCTTTTGATATGCATGTACAATAATTATTGCATCTCCCAAGTTCTACACAGAAAATACCATATTAGTAGTAGTAGTAGTAGATTGGTTTATTCATTCATTTCAACAAGAATGACAAATTAAAAGCGGTCTTGCAGCCCAAAGGGCTGAATTGCACTGCTTGACAGTCTTTTTATATATTATGTTACACAAAAATGATTATAGGATAAGCAAATGCGAAGTATACAACTTATTACAATTTAAAATTCAAAACAATAATACGCAACACCGTCGTTAAAAGTAAGTTAGAGCTATTTACAGCAACATCATACATTGGTAGGCTATGTGTTGATCAAGCGTGCCATATATGGGACGGCGCTGTTTCTATGTCGCTCTGTTCTACAATGAACCAAGTCCAAGTTGTTTGAGGAGCGAGTCTGTCTGCCACTAATACTCTGTCTGTCCGGTGGCAGGAGATGACGGTACTGGCTGGATGTTAGAAGGGACTTTGCAAACTTTAGTGTCAAGTTCTCACGCCTCTGGTGAAGTGAGGGTAGGCCAAGTTGTGAGCAGGCTTCAGCATAGCTGGTGTAGTTAGCTCCCAGGATTATCCGCACTGCTCTGCGTTGGATTCTCTCGAGTTTGTTGGACAGGGATGTTGTCAGTCCGGGATGCCACACCGGTGCAGCATACTCGGTGATCGGACGGACGTAGGTGGTGTACACGATCACAAGGTCTTCAATTCCGATGTGGAAGTGTTTGAGTTTTCTGAGAAAGAACAAACGCTGACTGGATTTAGAGTACATGTAGTCCACGTGGGCATTCCACTTCAGGTTATACTGCATTAAGACGCCAAGAATCTTCATGGTTTGAACCTGTCGTAGTTCGTTGTTGTTAATTTTGAGGGGCGGTAGTATGAATACTGCTTTGCTGAACTTCACATGTAGAACTTGGCATTTTCCAGGATGTAGTACCATGCTGTTTTCACCAGACCATTTCTCTAGGTCAGAAAGGTCGTTTTGCAGGGACGAAGGTGTTACGGTGGGGTTTCTGATCTCTAACAGGTTTAAATCGTCCACAAATTTCCATCTTTTGGCTGAGATTTGACGCGCCGCACTGTTGATGTAAGCCACAAAAATCAGAGGCCCAAGAAGAGTTCCCTGTGGTAGGCCGCACGTTATGGTAGCACTGTCGGAGAGGGTTCCTTGATAACGGACGACTTGGCGTCTCCCCGTAAGGAAGTCAACGATCCACGACGTAAGAGACGGACGCAGACCCATCTCCATCAATCGGGTTACAGCGATGGTGTGGCTTACCCGATCAAACGCTTTGCTGTAGTCAGTAGATACCAATGAGCACAGGGTTCCCGGTTTGTCTGACGCCTTGTACAGGTCGTTTCAGGCATCCAAACTGTTGGGGGTCGATCTGAGGTAGTATGTCAGACAGAGTCCACTGTGTTATGAATCCTTCAGCGATTTTGGCCAACAGGGAAGTCAATGAAATTGGGCGAAGTTGATCGACAGAGGGCGGTTTTGTTTTGGGCACCGGCACCACGATCGCACTTTTCCACTCGTCAGGTACTTTCCCCTGTAGAAGAGACGAGTTGATGACGTCAGAAAGTGGTCCACTCAGTTCATATGCAAATTCCCTGAGGAGTTTTCCCGGGATACCGTCCGGTCCAGCAGCTTTCCTGGTTTTTACTTTCTGGAGTCTAGAGTAAACATCCCAGGGCTGTACTGAAGGAGCCGGGAGTGACGGCAGGTACGATGGTAACAGTGATAAGTCGATCGGAGGCAAGGACTGAATCACAGCGGCTAGTGATTTGTTGATTGCATTAGCAGTACCTTGAGATCACTGTTGTTCACACCGTCAATGTGGATTACAGGGTCTGATTTCCTCATGTTAAGCATGGCCTTAATACCTTTGTGCCACTGGGCAAGGTCTTCGTTTTTCAGTGATTTGATTTTCCCGTCATAGTGCGCCTTCTTTGACTTCTTGACTTTCCTTTGAACTTTATTTCTTAATTGCTTCCAGGAGGTGAAGTCTTTTCTGGCGAAGGCCTGTTGGCGAGCATGTATAAGGGACTTAATCACCGGAGTCATCCAGGGTTTGTCAAGGTGATGCAACCGGATAACCTTCAGGGGGAAGTACTCTTCAATTTTGGATTGAAGGGTACTGTACATTGCCTGGGACTTTTCACTTGCAGAGGCGACCGTATAGACCTCCTGCCAATGGTGAGAGGTTATCCACTGGCCGAAGTAGCGCAGTGCAGAGTCAGGGATGGGTCTACATATCCGCCTTACAAGTTTGTTGTTATTGGTTCTCTTCTTTGGATTCATAATCACAACGTTATGATCACTATTCGCAAGTGGGTCTTGCACAGAAGGAGGTGAGTAGTAAGAATGTAGGTTCGTGATGAGGAGGTCAAGTGTAGCTTGGCCCCTAGTTGGTTGGCTGATGACCTGCTGTAGGTTGTGACTCTTGCAGAGTCTGTTAACGTCCACATGGTTAAAGTCACCACCAATGAGCACGCCAATATCCGGGTGTTTCACTTGTAGGGAGTCGACGGTTTCTACTAGGTGGTCCAGAAGTAGCTCCGTACAAGGAGAGCTCGGAGGCGAGTAGACAGCACAGACTGCTAGACTGGACACTGCTCGTGGGAGGCGACATGGTCGCAGTTTGACCCAAGTACACTCGAGCTCATTAGGTACGGGTATGTCAAGTGCACTTGAAGGGATTTCATTGCTCACGTATATAGCCACCCCTCCACCCGGTCGATCTGGGCGCGGACGTGAGAAAGTTGTATAGCCCTGGATGTCTGTGGTTTCAGCTGGTGTAGACTCACTGAACCATGTTTCTGAGATTATGGCGACATCTGTTAGTGAGTCGGATAGGCGATATTCAAACTCGTCAAGTTTATTGCACAACGATCGGGCATTGCTCAAGAGTATCGTTGGCAGCTTGTGAGGTCGGGACGTCTTGACATCACACCTGGTTGCTATGGTAATGAGATTTGCAGTGTTTGTTTTGCGACGATCACCATGCGGAGAATGGCCAGATTTGCATATCAATGATGGAAAGATGTCCCCCGTCTCATACCTGTGACCAACTATGGTGGAAATCTTGCGATGGAAGTTCCTCCCAGCACGGGTACCTCGGTACCGGCCCCGAGGACGTAGTAAACCCAGGTCGCGTAGCCGTGTCTTCAGCTGTGGTCCCGCAGGAGGTGCCGCCGACTTGATTCGGTGGAAGAAGCTTGCCGTGTACATCAGAGGACCCCTCCCCGCCATTGTTCTGTACGACTGCTCCCAGTCCCGAGTTCAGCTCCACATAAATCACAGAAATGACACACACATCGACCAGCGAGGTTGCCTTTTCGCGGTGAGAACTTTCACGAGACTGTTCCAAGTACTAAAACTGCTCTTTCGCAGAGAGACAGACGATTTAAACAGTATAAAAAGACAAACATTGCAGAGCTACAGAAACCTGCGGCTGCTCGGAAAGCGCCACCTAGATTTACCTAGATATTATGCGTATATGGGTGAATTTGGAAGTCGTCAACACTATGGATTATCACTTTAACTCTCACTTGATGGTCCTATGACGTTTTTTGATCTTACCATCTAGTAGAGTCCTCTTAACGACCGGCGGGTGGCTGAAGGGGCCCTCCCCAATGGAGGTGCGGGCTTGAACAGTGATGCTGTACGCTCTGGCCCGCTGTAGGTTCTGCAGTACAGCGTGGGTGGTGTCTGTAGACACCATTTCATACTCCGCACCGACGTCGTTCTTTCCACGGTACCGCACATTGTAGCCAAGGATTGCTCCGTTGCATTGGTCTTTTGGTGGCGCTTTCCAGAAAACCTTAATCTCACTGATGGAACATGCGAACGCGGTCACATCTACAGGTGGTGCGTCTGGAACTACAAGGCAAAAGATATATTTAAGGACAAGCGTTATCGATAAAAGTGAGATAGCTTGAATTATGGCCGCAATAGACTGCATGTACTGCACAAGGTGAAAAACAGGTTAGGGTTATTCAATATTACAGTCACACACACACACACACACACACACACACACACACACACACACACACACACACACACACACACACACACACAAATACACACGCAGTCACACAGACACATACAGACACACAGGCACACATACACCCAGGCGCGCACACATATGCACACACACACACACACACACACACACACACACACACACACACACACACACACACACACACACAAATACACATGCAGCCACACAGAATATATATACATACATACATACATATAGAAAAACACAGACACAAACACATACATACACAGACACAGGCACACAGAGACACACAGAGATGCGCGCGCGCGAGCATACACAGACACACACAGGCACACACAGACACACAGACACACAGACACCCAGGCACGCACACACGCACACACACGCACACACACACGCACACACACGCACACACACACACACACAGACAGACAGAGACACACACACACACAAAAACACACACACAAACACACACTGATCATGTTACCATCTTCCATGGTGAAGACGTCGATTGGGTCGCACTCTTTGCCCACACCACCAGCGGTGAACCCTGCCACTGTCACCGTGTACTTGGCTGACTTCCTCAGGCCTCTCAGCGTTACCGTGTGCTGTCCGTCCTTCATCGGTACCTCTACTGTCTCCCTGCCGCCTCCCGTGTACTTCACAATGTACCCGAGGATGACGCATGGCCGCATGTGAACAGGGATCCCACCAACACTCACTTCGATCTCAGTCGATGATGCCGGGTTGACGACCACATCCGATGGCGCAACTGTAGGAACTGTAACACAAAGGGGGTATGGTTAAGATACTGATCTTTTGTGTGTATTACATGAGTCAAAGTAGAGGATTTCGGGTAAGGAACCTCTTTTGTGTAAAATGATATTATTCCTAGTAAACAAAAGTAAGGCGTTTCAAAAGTACCTGCTTTAGGTGGGTACACCAACATGGTCATCAGAGATGCAGGGGTAGCTTTGTTGGAGCGATCTCGCGGTCTCGGACACTGTAACTTAGCTGGCTTGTCGGGTCTCTCCTCCCATAGCAGGCCAGCACTGAAATAACCGAGCCGCTTCAGACCGGCCTTGGTACAATGTGGGCATGGAATACTACATGTCCAACAGGAGCGAGACCATTCCTTCAGCAGGAGCTTTGTTTTTTCTACAATCGGTATGATGGCGTACAGCCACATGTCGTCAATCCTGTCTGAAACAGCGCGTCCTGAAATCATGATCTTCACTCCATTTTCCACCGTTTTCCGACGGACCAAGACTGGCTGTTCTCCAAGGTAAGACAGGGTGCCGTCTGACCAGTCGTTTCCTGGACAGAGATGCGGAGGCAGCTGAGCACACAGTCTTTCAAACAGACCAGTCGGTTCCTTGCCATCAATTGTGAACTCTACTCCAATCTGTTCCATTTCGTTGGGCACTCGTGTCGGCCAGCATCGCTTCACGTGCGGCGGCGTGCCGGGTGACTTCGGCAAGAACCAAGGGAACCTGTAGTACACCTCTCCCGGCGTCAGAAAGGCGGTCCCAGCGGTACCCTTGGGCGGTGACGGCACGACATGGGTGATACCAAATGTCTCCAGCACCTTGATGGTGGTCGAAGTCGTCTGTCGTTGTTTTGTTCTTACTAAAATGTTTGAGGAGTACACCTTTCGGTAGGATTGCGCGACGTACGAAGTTGTTCTGCACGACGCTAAATTCCTCTGTGGACATCTTAGAATTCTGTCTTAAGGCGCCAAGGAGGCGTTCTTGGTCGTGGTCAAAAATCAGCTTGAGAAGCGTGATCAGCTGAGTAGGGTCAGGAAACACAACGTTCTGGAGGACGTCGCCCCTGTAGTGTAGGACGGAGCCGGTTTTGTGAAGGTAGCCCATCACAGCTTCCATTCCGTTCGAAACTAGATTAAGCTTTGACCCGAGATGCACACACTCCTCCCATGAGAGGCTGATATTGCTGGACTTCTCCCCTTCTAACTTGAGCAGTTTCTCCATGTTGATCCATGATCTGGGCAGGACACAATGAGCGCTCGGGAACAGATCCTTGTCGACTGAGATTTTGAACACATCTGTTTTCAAGTCGGTGATGCCGGTCATGTCTTTGGAGCTCACTACTGCCACGTCACCATTCTTCAGAAACTTCAGACCACTATCCAATTCACACCGAAGCTTTTCTACCTTGCGCTGTAGTCGCTCTAGTTTTCTGCTTGCATACGCCCTCATGACATACTCTGCCTCGTCCCTTGCTTTGACAAGCTGTGTTTCTACCTCCTCAATCTGCGAGTGCAGGTGCTTCCTTCTTTCTTCGATGTACTTCATCACGCGATCTTTGATGTCTCGGGTCTTCCCTTCTATCTCACCCGCGGTCAACCTGTCAGCATGGGTTCCCACTAGATAAACGACTGCATTGACGACGCGAGAATCCACACTCTCTAACCAGAACCTCACCGCTCTGTTGAACGCGGTTTGTCGTCTGCGGTAAGTTTTCAGATTTACCACCAGCAGGTGAAGAGATCCTTCGCTCAGGAAAAACTGGTGCGTCAGTGTGTACACATCATGACCTCCGAAATCGCACACCCGAATCTCCAGACTTTCGCCGCCTATCTTAGAGCACCACGAGTCTATGTTCATACACTGTGTGCGATCCCTCACTTTGGTCAAATGGGATTCGCCCGTTTGGAGAGCGTTCTTCATACTTGTCTTTCCAGCGAACGATTCTCCAAGCAGCACAACTTTCCGGTGCACGGTGGAAACTCGCTCCGACTTCGCCAGGTCTTCGTAGTATGTCTTGATACTCTCTACTCCTAGCAGGCAGACATCCAGTGGTGGCTGCACAATCGGGTTCCTCTTGATATCAAATATCTTCAGCATTGTCAGTTTTCCGAACTCTACAGGTAGGAACGTTATGCTGTTGCCACGTACGTCCAATTGGAACAAGTTGTTGAGTCGGGATAAACCGTTTGGGAGCTCTGTCAACAAGTTGTCGTCAACTTTCAACATGGTGACTTTTTTCATGTGATGTATCTCTTCTGGCAGATGTCGAATTTTGTTCTTTCCCACATCTAAGTCTCGGATTCTAGGAAGCTGACATATCACTTCCGGAAACTTTGTAAACTTATTGGCATACAGATATAACGTATGTAACTTCTATAGCTGGCCAAAGTTCTTTGGGAGATCACTGATGTTGTTTCCGCCGTCTTTGTATTGTCGATGTCCGAAATAAAGGATTTCGAGATTGGGTAACAAAAGTCTTCTGGGACGTTTTGTATCCTGTTCCCGCCTAGCCACAACTCTTTTAAACTGATGCTCATCTCCTTGATACTATTTGGAATGCTTTCGATTGCATTTTGAGAAATATTCAAACGCTCTAACTTCTTCAGCTTCACCACAACCTCTGGGAAGACAGCAAGTTTGTTATCCCATAGAGCTAACTGGATGAGATTCTTCAGTCGACTTAAGTCACGCCCCCTTGCGGGGTCGTCAGTTAGTGCCTCTAAGCCGTTACTATTCAGCCACAGAACACCGATCTCCAGTCTAGATTCCTCTGTTTTTGCAATGATTTTCGTCAAAATCTTCTCGATGTCCTCCACCAAGCTGAAGTTGGCCGCCTATTCATCCGCCCTTTCGTAGCCGCCCATTCAGCCGCCGATTCGTGATAAGACCGAACATAGCTACTTATTCAGATACCGATTCGAAGGAACTGAAATTTCCTAAATTCGCCCCAAAGCGTCCATGGCACTCAATGCATATCGGATATTGCTTCAAATCTTCTGTAACAGCTCATGAAATGTGAATTCACATATAGATGATATTAGAAAGTAACATTCCATCTATAAAGTGCAAATTAGACATTAGAAACAAAACCTAGCGACAATCTCATGAACTACCGCCAAATCACTAGCAGAAAAGCAAATAGGGTCTTGAAAAACCCTACGTTTTACAAAACCAATAAAATTTTACATGATTTGATTAACGACCCACAGCGGGCCTAAGTGATAATCAGTATTAGAGAGCGGGCAACTAAGATTAAAGTGACGCACAGATTTAACAGACATCACAGCGTTGCCATTAAGTTGACATATGCGATCGGGAGAAAGATGGGGCGAGTTTGCCATTCTATTGACCCAATTAAACAATAAACTATACATACAACTTCGACCAAACTCCTTCTGTTATAACCGAAGTGTATCCGCTACGTAGCCCATGTGACAAATTCAACAGACAGCAAAGCATGATGACGTCAGGGTGCCATAAAGTTAACATATGCGGTCAAAAGGAAGTCAGGGCGGGTTTTCCACTCTATTGTCCTATACACTAAACATACAACTTCAACCAAACGACTTCTGTTTACACCCAAGTGCCTATGCTACATATTACTAGTCTCAAATTTAACAGACATGAAAGCCTAATGAGGTCAGGGTGCGATAAAGATGACATATGCGGTCAGAAGGAAGTCGGGGCTGGTTTTCCAGACTATTCACCTAATTAAAGAATTCATAGACAATAAACGAAACATACAACTTCAACCAAACTCTGCCTCTTTACAATAGATTGTCTCCGCTATGTATTACTAGTCTCAAATTTAACAGACATCAAGGCGTGATGACGTCAGAGTGCCATAAAGTTGACATATGCGGTCAGAAGGAAGTCAGAGCGGGTTTTCCACCCTATTGTCCTAATTAAAAAATCATACACAATAAACTGAACATACAACTTCAACCAAACGCCGTCTGTTTACACCTGAGTGCCTCCGCTACATATTTCTAGTGGCAAATTTAACAGACATCAAGGCATGATGAAGCCAGGGTGCCATAAAGTTGACATATGCGGTCAGAAGGAAGTCAGGGCGGGTTTTTCACTCTATTGTCCTTACTAAACAATTCATTACCAATAAACTAAACATACAACTTCGACCAAACTCTTTCTGTTCACAATGAATTGTCTCCGATACGTATAACTAGTCTTACATTTAACAGACATCAAGGCGTGATGACGTCAAAGTGCAATAAACTTGACATATGCGGTCAGAAGGAAGTCGGTGCGGGTTTTCCACACTATTGTCCTATTTGAAAAAAATTATACACAATAAACTAAACATACAACTTCAACCAAAATCCTTCTGTTAACACCCAAGTGCCTCCGCTACATACCACTAGTTTTAAATTTTACAGACATCATGGCATGATGACGTCAGAGTACCATAAAGTTGACATAAGCGGTCAGAAAGAGGTCTGGGCGGGTTTTCCACTCTATTGACCTAATTAAAAGATTCATACACAATAAACTAAACATACAACTTCAACCAAACTCCGTCTGTTTACACCCAAGTGCCTCCGCTACATATTGCTTGTCTCAAATTTAACAGACATCAAAGCCTGATGACGTCAGGGTGCCATAAAGTTGACATATGCGGTCAGAAGGAAGTCTGGGCGGGTTTTCCACTATATTGTCCTAATTAAAAGATTCATACACAATAAACTAAACATACAACTTCGACCAAACTCTTTCTGTTCACATTGGATTGTATCCGCTACATATTAATTGTCTCAAATTTAACAGACATCAAGGCGTGATGACGTCAGAGTACCATAAAGTTGACATATGCGGTGAGAAGGAAGTCAGGGCGGGTTTTCCACACAATTGACCTAATAAAAAAATCATACACAATAAACTAAACATACAACTTTAACCAAACTCTTTCTGTTAACACCGAAGTGCCTATGCTATATATTACTAGTCTCAAATTTAACAGACATCAAAGCCTGATGACGTCAGGGTGCCATAAAGTTGACATATGCGGTCCGAAGGAAGTCAAGGCGAGTTTTCCACCCTATTGTCCTAATTAAAAGATTCATACACAATAAACTAAACATACAACTTCGATCAAACTCAGTCTGTTAACACCAGAGTATCTCCGCTACATATTACTAGTCTCAAATTTAACAGACATCAAGGCGTGTTGACGTCAGGGTGCCATAAAAACACATATGCGGTCAGAAGGAAGTCAGGGCGGGTTTTCCACTATATTGTCCTAATTAAAAGATTCATACACAATAAACTAAACATACAACTTCGACCAAACTCTTTCTGTTCACATTGGATTGTCTCCGCTACATAATACTTGTCTCAAATTTAACAGACATCAAGGCGTTATGACGTCAGAGTACCATAAAGTTGACATATGCGGTCAGAAAGAAGTCGTGGCGGACTTTCCACACTATTGACCTAATTCAAAAAATTCATACACAATTAACTAAACATACAACTTCAACCAAACTCTTTCTGTTTACACCGAAGTGCCTATGCTATATATTAATTGTCTCAAATTTAACAGACATCAAAGCCTGATGACGTCAGGGTGCCATAAAGTTGACATATGCGGTCAGAAGGAAGTCAAGGCGGGTTTTCCACCCTATTGTCCTATAATTAAAAGATTCATACACAATAAACTAAACATACAACTTCAACCAAACTCTTTCTGTTGACACAAGAGTATCTCCGCTACATATTACTAGTCTCAAATTTAACAGACATCAAGGCGTGTTGAGGTCAGAGTGCGATAAAGTTGACATGTGCGGTGAGAAGTAAGTCAGGGCGGGTTTTCCACTATATTGTCCTAAGTAAAAGATTCATACACAATAAACTAAACATACATTACAACTTCGACCAAACTCTTTCTGTTCACATTGGATTGTCTCCGCTACATATTACTTGTATCAAATTTAACAGACATCAAGGCGTTATGACGTCAGAGTACCATAAAGTTGACATATGCGGTCAGAAAGAAGTCGTGGCGGATTTTCCACACAACTGACCTAATTAAAAAATCATACACATTGTTATTAACACAATAAACTAAACATACAACTTCAACCAAACTCCTTCAGTTTACACCGAAGTGCCTATGCTATATATTACTTGTCTCAAATTTAACAGACATCAAAGCCTGATGACGTCAGGGTGCCATAAAGTTGACATATGCGGTCAGAAGGAAGTCAAGGCGGGTTTTCAACCTTATTGTCCTAATTAAAAGATTCATACACAATAAACTAAACATACAACTTCAACCGAACTCCTTCTGTTTGCACCGAAGTACCTATGCTATATATTACTAGTCTCAAATTTAACAGACATCAAAGCCTTAAAGACCACGCGTGCCGCTTGCGCAAATGTACGGAAGGACATAAGTATCTTCCACCATCCTTCCCTATCCTCCATATTCCGCGTTTATAGGCAAACAATCAGAAGCCTGAGAACCATCCGTATTCTACCGGGGCTGCTTACACTCGCTACCCCTAAAACATTTTAGGGAAGTGAGTGTAAGGAGCCCCGGTAGAAATAGGATGGCACCCGGGCGTAACAATCAGAGGGCTTCTACGTTTTAAATAGCACAACCTGTTTCTGCCCATACGGCTATCTTAAAAGTTCAACCAAAGGGAATCCCTCGTCTAAACTTTTGAATTATCCTCGCTCCGCAGCCTACCATGGGCGATTATCCCCCCCCTCCATTGCCTGTGGGTCAC